>NW_027185352.1:6703729-6966229 GCF_022577435.1 Embiotoca jacksoni | reverse complement strand
CACACATATCATAGGGACACAAATCTGAGTGATAATACCAGGACAAGCTGATGAAGAAAATTAATCATTATGGAGAACAATATGAGTCTTTTATTTGCTTACCTCTATAGACACACCTTGACTAAATGTGATGTTGATACGTCTAATTTTACAGGTTTAAATAGGCAGCTTCGCCATGTCGCATTTAATTAGAAAAAAAACCCTTAAGAATAAAAGACCTAAAATGATCTTTTATCAACTTTTTCTCTGTAAGATTCAGAGTACTTTTTGATTTTCTTCCAACTAGATAGTGTGATAATGTTTACACCACCACTACAAACCCAAAAACATTTAATTTACAATCATTTATTAGAGAAAATGCAGCTACTTGCCAGTTTGAGATGCCTGAATCAGAACTTATTTGTAATTATTCCTTAATTAATGACTTAACTGCTGCTTTTATTCTGGAAAACATGTCTCAATTTAATGAAAACAAAAACAAAAAGTTGTTCTGAGTTTGGCACGAGGGTCAAAGTTAGTTTTTCATGTACATGTTCTTCTAAACTTGGTCAAGCAGCGCACCGGCTCGGCATAAACACACATCCGCCCGCACGGACTCTAAGGTTTCAAATTATCTCTCGTAATGCCTCCGACTCATCCGTGCTTAATTGGTTATGTTGTGTTGTTCCAGCCTCTTTCACTGTCCCTTTGGTTCCACCGCGTTAGTATAGTGAGGCCGTTTTGTGCTCAACTTTGAGACACATCATGCTTTTCACATGATTGGCTATGCTAACAGAATAAAGTAACAGAACAGCGGACGTGAAACAAACCTTGAAACAAGATTAATAGAAGGTATCCTGAGGTTGGAGCATTTACATTCTAGCAGGGACGGCTGAATCACCGACAAGACTCTCCACAAAGGATAAGAAAAGAGCTCATTTCTTTTTTTAAGGGTTACTTTTTCTTTCTTTTTTCCGGGTGCAGTAGAGACAAACGGGAAATGTAGGGAAAGAGAGAAAGGGAGTGACGTGCAGTAAAGGTTTGTGATACATGTGGCTCTCCAGATAATGATTTGTCCCCCTTTTTAATATTTGTTTTTGTTTTGTTCATTTTTGTGTCTTTTATCCTTTTAATGACAGTGAAAGTGTAACTTACAGACTTGAAATGTGGAGATGTGTGGAAACGGAGGGAGTTGGCCACGCAACAAAGTTCCATCCCTGACTGAATGGTTGGGCTGCCAAACGCTCCTAAATGACATTTCTAATGCAATAAAAACAATATTAATAATGGACCTCTGAATGTTGTTACTATTAGCTGTCATTACGATTCAACCTTGCCGCGTATGTAAAGGAAATCCCACTTAAACTGTGGCCACTTGCCAAATATGTAATCTAATGAACTGTAATTCATGTCCTGTGTGTCAGTCTTGAGATAAATCGTATTTTATTACTCCAACAAGAGGAAAAACTGCTTAGATGAGTCATCCATCCGAATTTGCCCCTTTACCCTTTTTCTTTAAACGTTGTTCTGCTCAGATTTGTAGCCATTAGTTTAGAAAAGAATGAGGGTTAATACAATATGTATTTGTCTTTTAATAATACAGAACAATGTCAAGGATGAGCACCGCAGGTATCTGAGAATAATGCCCATCTTCCAGCCAATCAGAATCCGTTTTTTCTTTCATGGCCTGAGAATGAAAAAAAAAACAAATTGAATAAAAGCTTTACCTCACTTGAATTTCCTTTCTTTTTTTGTCTTTTGTTTTGATGCAGTGAGATGCAGACATTTGATTCTGCCACACAGAACAGTTTTGTTACAAGAAGACAGCTGAACACTTTCAGCAGAACATATGCTGAAGCTCACATGCATGAATGAACGCTTATACACACACACACACACACACACACACACACACAGAGGCACTCACATAATACACACATATGCAACTTGACTGAAATCTTCACCAATCAACCACACCCGGCGTGTCCTCAGGTGTGTGTACTATATGCGTGCATGTGTGTGTGTGTGTGTGTGTGTGTGTCAGTAGTGCATGCTGCTTTCAGCCCTTAGTGCTGTCAGTCACTATTAAGGGTGTGTGGTCTACGTGTCACACATACGGCCAATCCAGCTATTGTTCTGGGAAGCGCAGAGAAAAGCAGAGCTGACAGACTGCCACTTCTGTGATACTTTAACACACACACACACACACACACACACACACACACACACACACACACACACACACACACACACACACACACAAACACAAACACAAACAGACAGACACTGACACACACACATAGAGGGAGAAGGAGAGAAAGCGAGCCCTGTCACTGTATCTACTGTAGACGAGCACACACCTACTGTACAGTCTCACACACACACACACACACACACACACACACACACACACACACACACACACACACACACACACACACACACACACACAGCGTTAACAGGGTGAAAGCACTTTAACACACATATTTGTGAAATCAGAGGCTTCTCAGATGCTGAGACTCGTGGTAGACCTCTGTAACAGGAGCTGACAAAACATTTCCATCACAGGGTCTATTTAGTACCATGACTGTATCACGTAATCTTTCTAAAGAGGAGGAGTGTATCCGGTTGTCATGGAAGTAGTTCAAAATCAGGGTTTCACTTTTCCCAGCACGGTAACAATGTTTTGTCAATGTAGATTCTTTAAAGTTAAGATTGTAAGTTAGAAATATCATTTTAACAAATACCACATCTCACAGAAAGATCAATTTAGTTATTTTACAAATTCCAAGGTCAAGAATGAACTAAGTCTGGATATCAAACTTTTTAGGAACCGACCAAATTGCATCGGTACTATCTTGTGCCTCAAATTGTCTTGTTATTCGGTGCCAAATTTCAATACCTAGGCTTCATCCACACGAACACATTTTTGTTTTAAAACACACAACATTTGCTACATTTACACAGGAGTAAATCTCATCGCTATCAGCGAGCCACAGACTTGAACCTGCCTTGCCTCTACTTAGGCAGCTCGTCTTCACAGATAAAATGCTTCGGTTTCAATTTAGGTAAGTCAATTTTATATTAGGATGCCTTATGTCACTCTTCATAAACTCATTTATATACTTTATATAAACTTAAGCATTCACCTGTCTTGAGTTGTGTGCACTGCAGTATTTAGAGTCTTCTGTGTGCACAACCAGCTAGCTGGCATCTACTGATAAGCATGTAAGGTGTTTAGGGAACATCGGTAAACTATATCGTCTACCGTCTGAATGAACGATGATTAGGGAACATCTATTGATTGTGGCCACAGAAAACAACTTGGGTTCCATTCATAGACTGTATATAAAAATGAATGTAGCCATTCAACCTAAAAAGTGAAGCCAATGTGAAGTGCCAAAAAGTGCAAAACCATTAAGGCCCACTTGGGGCTGCCTCCAAAAATCCTCTGGGTTTATAGACTATCATTCAACTTCTCTCATGAAATGAAAGTCATTAAAAAAAAATTACACAAGTCATTATGATGTCATTCACTAAATTCGCTACTTCTGATTAGCTTTCTGGTTAGCCATCAGAAAATAACATCATAATTAATTACACATTAGGCCTCAAAAAGCAATGTATTTGGGGGCTCCCCAGCTCATCCAAATCTGGTCACTTCTGTCTCCAAAAAAACAAAATGGCAACATGGTGAAATGAGAACTAAAGATTTGTGCTCTAATTAAGTGATATCATTTTCTTTTTCTCAAAATATATTTTATAAAATTGGTATTAAAAAAAATATTGTTCAGGGACTGGTATAAATTCAAGGCACAGTACAGGTATCGGAAATTTTTGAACGATACCCAGTCCTATGTATACATATATATGTTTTTAATTACAGTATATATATATTGTTTCATCTCAAAGCTTAAATGCTACCACTTTGTGCAGTGGTTGCGACAAAGCTAACACAATTATAGTGGAAAATTATTATTTATTTGAACCAGCCATAACTAAATTCAAAAGAAAATAGATACAAAATATGTTCAACTGATCTTTTTGATGTCTATAAAATGATGCAGAAGACATTTAGAATATTTTCTTTTGGAAAGTAGCAGCCATAAAAAAAACACAATAGTCTCTGTTAGTCTCTATTTCACTCAGTGTAAACATCATGATGCCGGACAGAATGTAATAAGTTGTTTTTCTAAAACCAAACCTACTTATGGGGAAACAAAAGGGGACAAGAGATATTAAGATGTTAAACAAAAATGGTCATCTCGTACCAGAAGCTCAACACAGATGTCAAATGAACTGTATAAACTTCCTCACATCATCAATCACTTCTTAGATGCTGTATAATATGTGAGCCGGTGCCAGTTGTTTCATTATGCCATTAAATTATTTTTATAGCATCTGATAACATTACAAACATAACCTTAGTGGACCTGTAGAAACAATTTAACAAATAGTGGGGATGTGCTGCATTATTTCTGTAAGAATTAAATGACAGAGAATGCTTTATAGTTTCAAAGTTTTAAAAAGCAACAGGTAGCTGAGACAATCATGGGAGACTAACTTGCACTGATATGAAATATATATACATGATATATCCCAATTTCAATTGTAGGAAAACATATCTCACTCCTTCTCTCACACACACACCCACACAAACACAACACAGAGAGACAGTCACACACAGCCATTAATTTGGACTGTTAAAGCAATGCCCACCTTTATGTTTCAATAATTTATATAACTACCTATATATATATATATATATATATATATATATATATATGTATACATGTATACGAATACACCAATACACAGACAAAGCACCCAACCATGCCTCTCTCGCTCCCACTCTCCATAACACAGCAATATGAACATGTCAACGTCAACAACAATCAGTGGCATTAGTTTTCTATTTACCTAATCTAATTCATGGTCAAATTCAGAGAATACACTGGCAGGACTAAATCTAATCACATTCCCGACTAAATTGAGCCCCGATTGAAAACGGCATCTCTCCTTGACCCCGTAAACAGCTGCAAAACCAATGATAACCTCATTTGTGCATTACAGAAACTTAATTTCTCTATTATGCGGCTGAGTCGGCAGCGATCGGTCAACATAACGGAGCAGCGCTGACCTGGGCGCGCCACTTGGCCCGCTCCCCCTCCCTGCTAAAGACAGCTCGGAGAATGGGGAGGAGGCTTGTGTTTGTCATATTTTGAATGGATGTTGATGGAATTACCTTTCGCACAATGGATATGTCTAATCGTGACTTTGAGAGTTTACTTGCCATGAACCTTGCCATAACTCATTCTGACTTGACAATGGATTCTATAGTAGATACAGAGGTGCATGAATATGCACAACAATCAGTGTACCTAAGTCTTATGCATGGGGAAGTTTTCTGTTGGAGTTTGTGTCAGTCAGCCTGAGGTCAAGTTTTTCAGGAAGTCGTGCTGCAGAGAAAGAGTGTTTAAAGGCAGGAGTTCTCCTGGAATAACGAGCCTCCCACGTGTAAGCCATCATTCGCAGTTAACATGCCGCTGAGGAATATTATTGAATGAGGACACTGAAATGTATTGTCTTGGGTGAGAGAATAGCGAGAAGAAAATGAAAAGGGAGAGTTTCACCTGGGCTGATCCAATTGATTCATGAGTTCATACATCCGAGTTGTGTTGTGATTTTGAGAAATACAGGAGGAGAAGGAATCACAAAACTGCTCACATGAGGACAGGATATATACACATACACATACACACACACCCACACACCCACACACCCACACACCCACACAACCAAACATAGCATCGCAGAGAGACAGGAAAAAAACAATACCCAGGAGGAACAGCAAGTATTCACAGAGCTGCAAGTACACATGCACCTTTTCATGTTCAGAAAAAACACACAAACAGGAAAAAACACAGAGGCAAGCATGTACACACACACACACACACACACACACACACACACACACACACACACACACACACACACACACACACACACACACACACACACACACAGAGTCCATTACAATGAAACCGTTGATGGGAGGCCCCTGTGTCGGGACCCTAACAGCTGTAGTGCATTAGGGGCCGACCATGAGCGAGGGCAGGGAGAGACCGGCAGTAAACAATCCCAAAGCCCAAAGACACACACATACAGTCACACACACATCACCCACACATTTTCACAAACATTCACACACCATGAAATGGAAATGGCGACACACACACACACACACACACACATCGGACACAATGTGGCAAATCAGTAGTTATGGACTTAAGAGGGTTTTCTGTGGAAGAGCGAGATCACGTCTTGAAAATGACATAGTTTGCATTTAAATCGGAGAGAAATGAGCGCGTTCCCATTTGTTGAATATTGCTGTGCTGTGTTGCTACAAATCAAAGTTTTGGGACAGAGCAGTCCAAAATGTAGGCAATGTTTTTCAGATTTTCAACCATTGGTATTCAGTGTAAAAAGGAAATGATTGACAATGTAGTTATGAACGAGTGACTGATGAGTGATTGATCAGTAAACCCAGTACCCCAAGAAATAGGCTCATTGGACAGTTCTGAAGTGTTTGGTCCCAAACCAGGAAGAAGTGCGCCTTCAGTATGTAGAATGAATGCTGTGAAGATTTCAGTGATGGACAGGAGTGAAGCAGAGTTTGTGTCTGGTCAAATATCATTCATTAAAGTAATTTTCATTAATACAACAATTCCCCTAATTTTATAATTTCACGGCCACGTATTTTTGGAAAAAAATAATTCACTTGGATTCCCCTTCTTGACTATGTCCGGGGCTTTTGACCATATCACTAGCCTGGCTCTGCTAGACTATTGCTTACAGCTTCAGGCTTTGCTGTGATTATAGTCTGGAACCTCTGTTCGCATTAAGGTTTGCTCAGCCCCCCTGAAGGGTGGACCAATCAGGGACCAGTTGGCCGACTAAGTGCGATGATGTTGAAGTTTGTTTCTAAATGTAATTCCAACTATGGTGCCAGTGGTAGAGTTTAAGCACATAACATATGTCACATGGTGGTCAATGCTGATTCGTTAAAGGCTGCTCTAAAGTCTACGTCGATTTGGATGCAACAGCTGGAAACAGGTCGGCAAACAGTAGTCTTTTGAGTTTATGTCCAATGTTTTTCGACCCATCCATCCACCCCAATCTTCGACTTTTGACCAGACACAAACACCGACTTTGTTGCTTTATATTCTAGCCAACCAATTTCCTCCTTTGCCGTTATAACGCCAATGGCTTCTTGAGCGCTTTGTCTCTTGAATGTAACCATACATCTCAGGGTAGTTGCTGAAACAACTCATTCTTTTGTTTTTCTTGGGAAGACGGCCTCAAAAAAGCAATCGACTAAACCTTTTGGCTCTCCTCACCTCTACATGACAGTCTGACCTGCAGTAGAACTGTTGAACGTTTAAATGGCTTCTCTTTCTGCATAGTTTGCATTTAGGCAGTAAATGAATCAAAGCCAAACAAAAGTTGCGCTGCCACACTCGCACTTGACTTTCACTACTCACTTAAATGCATTTCAAATGCAATAAGGTGGCTTATCTATGCTCATATAGCATTCCTTAAGCACTCCGTGATGTGAACAAGTCAAACGAGCTCAGAACGACTCTGTGGAGGAATATTTAAGTCTATCCAACGGCACTCAGGATGAGCCGCCAGTTGAGTAACAGTGGACTGAGTACAGGTGATCTCATTCACCAGACAGTTGTAACTTTGGCACCAACTGTAGCTGAGCTGAGCCAGCATTAATACATTAATGACACGAGGATACAACAATGAAAAGAAAGCCAGATGGAAAACTTGACTTGTGTCTGAAGAGACACTGCACTTAAATCAATAAGTCAAATGCGCAAAGCTTAAATGCATTCATTAAATGTAGGAAAAAGTAGATCCGAAAATAGTTGTGACATCTTACTGTTACTTTTGCTGTATCAGATACATTCCAGGTTACATCCTGGGTCTTTCAAACATATCAGATATGATCAACCATTCCGAATTGAGCATGAAGGCCCGTGGTATGTGTGAACGCTTCTTTTTCTTTCCTCCTGTCTCTCTCTCACAGCTCGTGTCAGTCTCAGGGTAGGCTCATATATCAATACCTCGGGCATCTTTTCTTCTCCCATCCTCTCCTCTTTCCAGGCAGCGGAGGGGAGAGGAGAGGCCAGCGTGGAAAGGCGCAAGCCCCTGTGAAGTGGCTTTATCGTGGGAAGACACGTGCAGCCAGAGGACGCCGTATGAAGGCTGAGTGGCAGGCGGCAGAAGCCATTAAGATAGAGCCGCTATCTCGTGCTGCCAGGGCCCTCTTAATACAGGCAGGGGCTCAGGCCTCTGTCATCCACACACACACACACACACACACACACACACACACACACACACACACACACACACACACACACACACACACACACACACACACACACACACACACACACACACACCTTCTGTCCTGCGGTACTTGAACCTACATGCAGTGACATGGATGTAGGCACGTGCGTGTTCGTTTACACTTACAAGCAACTCTTTCTCTTTATCTCTGTGTGTCTATTTTACCATCCCGAATCTGTCAATCCCTGCAAGGGGAGGAAAACTGAGCAGATAAATGGGCAGGGTAGACAGGTGGAGACCAGAAGACAGACAAACAAATTGCTGTCTCTGCCACTTTTACCACCAAAGTATAGTGGTGTCAGTCACGGGAGCAAAAAGTGCACACCAGGTACGAGTACAATTCCAGAGACACGAAGCTTTACTGAACACTCAACGGTTATTACAGTTTCAATTTCTTTGGTTTCTGTTACAAACACAATTTCTGACTGCACTAGTTAAATTTACACTGAAAGGTTTTGAATAAACTTTCAGTTACGTCAGGTTTTGTATTTACATAATTAATCCTTAAACTGCGTATAAAACCTTCTTTAATAAAATAAACGCTTGTTTATGTGTCAATGTCTGTTGGTGATAGCGATGTTTATACATTGTACTGATGTGTGCTGGAGGATGTAGCTCCAGCATAAAGTTTCTCTTTTTCTTCTGCTCAATCTAAATTTAGGGCTCCGAACCCCTGCTGACACGACAACTTTCTATTTGTTGCAGCCTTTTTCATCTTTATGGAGAAAACATTTCAGTGTCCGTAAATGTTCAAATACACTTCAAAGATAGATCAGTAAGGGATAACATAACCAGGGGTCAGTTCACTCTAATGGAAAAAAAACCCAGTGGTATCTGATAATGCAGACAGTTTTCACTTTGATGCACTGACATTTTGAGATATCCTCTTCTTAAAGTATGCTTCAACATTTGAACAGATTTGCTTATTTCCTTCAGTCTATGGGCAAATCCAGTCTCTAGCCTAAACCCTACATTTGAACAAATTACAAAAACTTAGGAAAGTCATTAACATGAGTAAATCCAATGGAGACGTTTAACTTAAAATACAAACAACTTTACAAACACGCACTATATAACCACACCTGAGCAGCCAGGGTCTGTCACTTCCAGTTAACACCCATAACACCATCCACGCTTGGTTTGTTTACATTTTGTGAGTAGCAGGACAACCATTTTTATTACGCCACCAATTTAGCTATGAATTGCAGGTAATACCTTTAGGCAGACTTACGGAAAGGGTGCTTAAAGGGCTCAAAATGTCCGCCAGAGAGCCCTCATGGACTTGATGATTTGAAAGTGGGACACGCCTCAAGATCTTTGTGTCTTTGAGGGTGGACATTGGGATTGGGCCAATCTGTCACCATGGTGTTGGAACGTAACCTCAAGAAAGTCAAACAATTAGCATGTAATACAGGTGATGTTGGGTGGATATTTTAGCTGTGTACTGAGCCAGGCTACCACAGATATGAGAGTAGTAGCAAGAAAGTTAAAAAGTGTACTTCCAGACATATCAAACCAGACCTTTAAATGCTGGGTGGTGCCCTTAGACAATGGAATAATTCTGCTCTTGATGTTGATATATATATATATATATATATATATATATATATATATATATATATATATATATATATATTTCTATGTTAGAAAAGATATGTACACCAAGTTCTGTTGAATATCAACAGTAGATGGACATTATATATACAAGAATGTTGTGAAGCCCACAAATTCACCTCCATTGTAGGGCACCGAAAGCAGAAATCTAAAAGAAAACCATAACAACTTGCTTTTGTAAAAGTAACAGAGAAAAGTATGTTTGTTTGGTTTCAGTGAACTCTAAAGTGAAAAAGTAGCATTTGCCCCTCTCTCACACCACTGTGGTGTCCTTGAGCAATGTCCTACATCCCGACCGCTTCAGTGTAGATGCTCAGTAGCAGGTTAGACTGCTGAACTGTTGGACTGGGCAGTTTACAGGTGTATGCAAATGTAAATATAATATAAAAGAGAGGTTTATCTACAATTACTGCCTCGCACTTGTACGTCTCCGTCAACCAACCAGTCAAGTGCAGTTTACATCCATGTCTTACCAGACTCATCATATACGTTGTGCAGACTTTAAGGGGATTTGGCCAACAAAGCTGATTGAACAAAAAGTTCTAGCCATGACGACAGATGGATGTTGCTGCAAAGGAGCTTCAAATTCTAAAACTTGGATGCTTCACACACAGCTGCAACCAGACAGCACAGAAGATCTATACAATCACCCTAGTGTCAAGGTGAACACCCAAAATTACTGTCACCAATTCTGTATCCAACCAAATGTGAAATATGAAAGTATTTTCGCAGAACATTATGATGTCCCAGTGAAATTGACCTTTGAGGTTTTGGATATAAAATGTCACTGAGACACTGCAACTTTGTGGTAGTTAATAAGTTATGGATTCTTCAGTTATTGACACATAGTTTTGAATGTTTTTTTTTGAATGTGTTTGTGTGACGAGCAAAATCAAATCAGTTAATTCTCAAATCCATGTGAACATTTGTGCCACATCTGAAAAAAAAATCCCTCAGAGTGTTCCTGGGATATCACGCTCATGAGAATGGGACAGATGAATGGGACGACCCATGACTTGTATACACTAATCATTTCATCCTTGGGACCGAGTGAATGTTTGTGCCAAAGTTGAGGAAATTCCCTTAAGGCGCTCAGGAGAAAGCTGGTTTATGAATATACGTAAAACATAATGCCATGATTGTTGCCGGCTCGGAGGCATGAAAACAAAAAAAACATACATTTTGAAATTCAAAGCAATGATTTGCATATTTTGACATTATGGTACCAAGTGCGCCTGTTAAGGAACACAGAGGGGGCATGGCTTTAAGTCAACATTGAAATGTGCAACCGAAAATTCGTAATGGCTCTTTTTTTTTACCTCATATCTCTCTAGGTCAGTTATATGTTTCCCTTTGGTTTGACTGACAATACAGTTCATCCCTTTGTTTACCCGAGACAGTCTTAACGGGAGTTTTCTTCTACTTCTGATCAAGGTTACTGGATGTAGAATGCACATGCAACGTACATGCTAGAGACCTTTCCCTGCCGTGCACCGCTCTAACCGCTGAGGCAAACATTGGACTGTAAACAAAGCTGTTTTCTTCACCGACAATGGCTGCGTGGAAAATTAATTAGCGATCTGTACTCTTTGTGCGAATCTTAACTCATTCCTAATTAACTCCTCTCCTTGAAAACATCAAGTCCGTTAATTATGGCTGAGGGAAAATAGACTGTTTCTGGTGTCACTTATTTATTAGTAATCTTCGGTGCTGTGAGAGTGAGCGGCTGGAGCAGACAATGCAAGAAGTGAATGAAAGGGAGTCTGTGTCACAGCAGGGTTAATGAAACACTAGCCTGGGAAGATAAATAAAAAGTGAATGATTTACAAAAAATAAAAAACAGACATCTTGGAAACACACACATGCAAACACAGAGAAGTACGCAAAAAGTGTTTATACACGAGCAAACAAACTCTCTCTCACACACATACACTGCGATTGTCTTGCTGCCTTACTGCCACATGGACAATGGTGCCTTTTCCGTGAACACTTTTTTCTCTTCAATTAAGAGCAAACTAAAAGGTTTGGTCAAAGAGCAATGGGTGAGTATCAAGGCTGTAGCTTTTAATGCTTGGATGGGGGTGAGAGAAAGAGATGAACACTGACTGTCCACAAAGCACCTTCATTATAACAGCATTATAATGGAAATCACAAATGTCACTAGCACGTATGCAGCAGAGTCCATTTTTTCCCATTCTTCTCTGTGCATGTCCTTTAAAGGTCAAAGGTCCTGCTACTTGGAGCCCAGTGATGCAGTTACATGGCCCTCATACTATGTTAAATTGACTGTACTTATGGTATGTGGCGCTTTTCAACCTGAGGCTTCACAATGCTTCAAATTCGCCCACGCACAGACATTCACACACCAAAGTGTTAGCCTGCTCGCTGAGAGCGACTTGGGGTTCAGTGCTTGCTCAGGAAAAGCAACAGTAGTGGACCAGCATGCAGAAACATGCAGACATTATTATCAAAAGTTTGAGGTGTTGACCCTGTTGATTCAATAGATATAAAGTGAAAGGGCCGTATAAAAATGGCAACAGGTTCTTCTCTGTTAGGTGATGCCTCCTCCTCTCATGCTCCTTTCTTTTGCGAGGTCCCCCAGGGATCTATTCTGGTATCTCTTTCATTTACTATACATATGCTACCTGTGGGGCAAATCTTGCAGACACAATATTGATTCTCATTGCAATAGGGAGCTTGTCACAGCAACTGTCTGTCCTGATAAAGCCTGATTTATCCTTTGTTATATGTCTTGCCTCACAGAAAATAAGCACTGTATGTCCAAAAATATCCCGCAGTTGAATGACTCCAAATCACCAATAATTATAATTACACCTTCTGCTCCCAGAACAAGCAGCATTAATGATCTTCCATTGAGTGTGGAGGCCGTATCAAATCTAGTCCAGTTACTTAGATGTAGTTTTTGACTCAGAGCTGTCATTTGATGGTCAGGTGACTAAAGTGTTTTGTCATCTTATTTATAGTCTCCCTGTGCAATGATGGATAAATACTGATGTTTAGAGAATCTTCACTTTTTTTCTCCAAATATAGAGGTTTATATAATCTGGCCGACCTGCTGGTTTATTTAGAAATGTCTGGCAACTTGTGTTACTTGTCCTATCAAGGTAACCATTAACTTTGTAGGGATAATTTTAATAGAATCTTCTAACGCTACAACAATGTTATTACAAAAGATAGAAATGATGAGAATAACAATAAGTAATATTATTGTAATAAACCTAAATTATCCTGAATTAATCTCAACTATTAATCAATTCTCAAAGCTGAAGACTTAACTCTGTTCCACAACTCTTGAGGCATCGAGCTCTATCTAACACCTTGCAACACAGTTGTAATGTTGTTGTCCAGTGCCCGATGTTATTTAAATAGTAAATGTATGTACTTGCCCCAATCTGAGCACCCATGGCTGTGTTGGTGTTAGAATTGGGTATGTGCTCAGGTGCAGTGTTGGTGTATTCCTATCTTGAGGCAGTAGAAAGGGATTGCGCAATAAACCAACAAGGTCTGGTTTTAGGTCAATGGTGCAGCATTTTACTGTTACTTGAAGGGCTATATAGGTGGTTCACAAGGCGCATACACTCTGCTTGCTGCACACAGGGACACGCACCAGTGCACAAACATGCAAAATATTGAAAATATTAGGATTGCAAAGGGAGAAATTGCTATTGTGTCCTGTCCACGAGCTCCGAGATCAGTTTCCTCTGCAGAGAAGTGTTCTTTCAGACTAAGTGTCAAATCTTCCATTATAATAGAAATCTGCCAAGGTGCACCTGGATTTTAAATGCAACGAAAGATGAAACTCTGATTTGTTTATTCCGTGTTACGCCCAAAACACACCTATGATTTATTAGGAGATTGAGTCCAACGTCTTTAAAGCATGTGCCTTACTTTGCATTCAGATTATCCACCGATAAATGAGAAAAAGTGGAATAGGACACAGCCAGGATAGACCGTGTGCTGAGATCCATAAAATATAACCAAACATGTTCAAAATATCCATTGATTGCTGAGAAAATTTTGTATATACAATTCCAATAACAACTTCATCTGTTGATAAAGAGCACGTGATCAGATCAGAAGTACCAGAACAGTGACTCATGACTTAAAACCTTTCTCTGAATTATTACACTAATCTGGATGTTTGTATTAAAGAAATTATTTTGTGACGAGGTCGGAGGCAACTTTAAAAGATGCAAAGTTTTTGATCTCTTTGCCTACGGGGACAATAGATGAATAATTTCCTTTGCACCATGTTTTTGACAGACGTAACCGGTCAAACTAAGAGTTGATCCCTGGTCTCATTATATCACAGAGATAGGGAATAGCAAAACACTTTTAAATATGAAAATACAGCGGGTTACCAGTTTGAGACTCCTTGAGCTTTGTTTTTATCCCCAGGAGCTGATGTTCTCTCTGTACCTCTTCATCTCCTCCCTCCTCCTCCTCCTCCTTCATCTCAATCTCTCCCTATCTCTCTCCCTCTTCTTCATTCCCCCCCCCCACTTTCTCCCCCACCTTAAATCTGTCAGGATGTTGCCTCCTTGGGTCTGAGGCTGAATGGGGGGATTTGGCACCGTTCCCCTCTCCTCGCTCGCTGCAGCCGTCTTTTTTTTTTTTTTTTTAAGAGCACATGTTTATGCACCAAATCTCTGCACTTTGTGTTTCTCCACGTCAAGGCACAAGCTCAGCCCTGGATTGATGCGGCCTGGCAGCCCCCTGTGTACTTGCTCTAAGGAAGAGGGGGGACGACAGAGGGAACAGAAGAAAAGGGAGAGAGCATACGGAAATCTAGAGTGAAGAGGAAATGATTTTCTGATTTTCTACACAGGCTTTGTGGTCCTGGAAGGCTGTTTATATGTATGTGTGTGTGTGTGTGTTTTAAGTCCATTGGTGAGAAGAGGAGAGGAGATAGTGCTATCCACTGCCGGAGGGCTATGCTGAGCCTATATATTTAAGCCCCCCCAATGTTCCCTGCTTAACAATAACAATAACGCCTACTAGTTTTAATTTAATTCTGTCATTTTCTTACTAAATAATCCACTTCCTTTTTCTATGTCACAGCTGGAGAAATAAATCTAATCTTATCGCATAGCAGACTGGGTGTGAGGTTTGACGCTTTGAGTTTTTCTGCTTTTTTTTTTATAATCAAGGCTATGTGTGATAAAGAACAATAGAGACAGAAGTGTGTGTGTGTGAGACTGTATGTGCAGTTTACAGGTAACGTGCACAGTAGCCCTGACGTGTGTTTCTTGGTGTTTTTCTGCATGTGCAACCGTGCGTGTTGGTGTGTTTCTTTGATGGTGGGAGGACGGTGGATTCGAGATAAGGCAGAAAAGCTAAACAAGATGCCAAAGTAAGACAGAGACGGCGACAGAAACAATGAAGGGAAGAAAGATAAATAAAACTAGTTAAGAAATCTGAAAAAGAAAGCAAAAGAACAAGAACAGTGCTGCTTGAGGTTGAAGGCGACCTGCCAGCTGGCCCGTGGCCATTCCAGTTGTGGTGAGCTTCCTAAACATCTTACAGCCCAGCAGCCTCCGTAAAGCAGCATGCGGCCTACACCCACAGACCCTCATTACCAGGCCACAACTCACCACCTTCTTCTACAAGCTATTCACATCACATTTCAATTACTGGTAAATGTACAGCCAGCGCAGACGCTTGTGTGCTCCTAGTATGACCTAAGACCACAAAACATTAGCACAGACCCATAACTGCTTTTTAAAAATGGTCTTTACTCTGTATTTCTAATTTTTTTTTAGGTGTAAATTGATGTAAAAAACATTTTTTTTTAGGACTGAAACCAAGTCGTGCTGCTCTTTACTGTAGCTTGTATTCCCTGGTATCAGATTGGTGACAGTGGGAATGTGATATCACAAGAGGTCACGAAGATTTAACTGATTATGAGCATCATGAGTAACAACAACCAGGCAGAAAATTGTAGAAAAAGACACGTCTTTCAGGAGGAGGATGGTTACTGAGTGGTTGCTACATTTATTTTTTGAAGAAGTTTTATTGTTTCACAGCCATTACTTTAACAGGAGTTTGAACTTGTGCTAAAAATCATAAAGTATTATCATATATCGAAAGTGTGATAGAACATGCTCACGAGCAAATTATATCATTTCACACAAACAGATATTAACTGTCTAAGTCCGTGCAGCTGAGAGGAGAAACAAAGCATTGGAAAAAAACTGGCACCTACATGTAGGAAACCAAGCAGCAAACACATAAATCAGCCAACATGATGAGAGACTTTCTGCTCAACAAGGAATAATTCCAGTGTGTTTGAAAAATCTGACAATAGCCCTTTCCTGAACATCCCCTGAAAGCCTCTGCAATGTTTCTCCGATACCTGAAGTCATGTGACTTCAAGTACATGTCTCTCTTGTTGATGTCTAAGACAGCTCAGCAATGTTGTCCCCTACCACTGTGTAAGTTCTGGGCTAGAACCTGTTCATCGGCCGTGGACTTTCTGTGCAGATTTAGCATCTTCCTCAATGTGTCTATGTGGGTTTTCTGCGGGTGCTCCGGATTCCTTTCACAGTTCAACGACATGCATGCTAACTGGTGATTCTAAATTAGCTACAGGAATGGTTCTCTGTGTTTCTGTGCTGGCTCCGTGATGGATTGGAGACCTGTCAACGGTGTACAAAGTCAGCCAGGATATGCTTCCAAGATGGACGGATGGATGCTCAGACTGAGGTGACTAAACATTGTCTTTGACATAATGTCCACCTACTTTATATTTCCATTGCTTCCAGTCATTTTTTTCTACTTCTCTTTGAGTACTAGAGTAATATTACCAGCCAGCAGTCGGCCTCTTGTTCAGAAGCTGTCAATCTTAGTCCAAGGAAGGTCGTATGTGCGTGATTGCATTCAACGTGACCAATCATAAGAAGGCCAGAGACTCTCTTGGTTTCCGCCCCCAAATTGTCAAAAGCCAGATCAAATAGCGTGAATAGAACTGAATTTCGAGAGCAGAGTTAACCTGTGTTAACCCTGCAGCACTCGCCAAGCACTAACTCACTGTATCAATTAGTTTAATACACACACAGGAGCTATTCTGTGTCTCTTCCTGTGTTTTTTTTTTACTCACTTGCAGCTGCCTGTACAACTCTTGTTGGTGAATTTGTGCACAAGAACTTATATCATGCGAGTGCCAATTAATATCTGCACATTTGTAAAGGCACCAGAGTTTAACTGCACTGAACCAAACAGGTGAGGCCCTACCCCTCCGTTTTGCACATGAACGTGTAAGGCCGGGTGTTCAGTTTCTTTTAGGCATTGAGGTGTAGAGGACATCTAACCCTCCAACTGGCCCTCCAAAAGGAGTGTTTTCAGATGCAGACTCCAAACGAAATGGTATAAGAATGATTTGCAAACTGAAGCGGCATCACATAAAAACTTATCCATAAAATAAATATATAAATATATATTTTTTTCCAAGAATATACCTTTTTTATTTCAAAGATGCAACTTTGGGATAAAAACAGTGTTTCCAGTTCAAACAGATTGAATGAAGTCTTCTTTGTGAGCATTAGTAGCTGATTTTCTTAGATACATTATTTTGTCATCAAAAATTTCATAATGAAATTCCTGAAACATACAAACTTATTAATAATTGAGAATTGATTTAATTTAAGAATTGATGACACAACAAATGGTGTACATTTCCTTAGCTTAATATTTTAAGCCCGTACCCTTATAGCTCCATATTGACGGGCCACAGGATGGAATATGGGATCTGGCAATAAGTAAATTTAGTAATAAATTCGGGTCCCTTCTCTCTGTTCTGTCCATTATGTGTTTATGTGCTGGGTAAAAATAGCGCCTATCAAATCCTTTGCATTTCCATCTATAATTCATATTGGTCCACAAAAATACTCCGAGGTCACCGTGGCTCTGACCCTTGACCCTTACTATTGGGTTCTTATAATGTCGGTGCTTGTGGAGTTGTTGACACTTGTCCTACTGCTCTCCTTTAACCCCCACTGGACCGCCGCGCTTCAAAGCTGCAGCCACATGATCGAAACGACCTTCCACCAGTTTATTCTGTGTCTAATCAGACTACAAGCTGCACATTGGATTGTATTACCGCTTTATGTTGTTGTGCGCCCAATTCTTCATTCAATCTCAACACACAGTGCGGTGTTCTGTGTGTGTGTCTGTCTGTCATGGCAACCCCACCACCACCACTAGTAGTGGGACCCCCCTTCCCCCCAGTTCCCTCTTTTCTCACTGTGGGAACACACTGGCACACAGATGGTTAAGCCCACCCTTGTGATGAGTGTGAAGGAAGGGTGTGTGTGTGTGTGTGTGTGTGTGTGTGTGTGTGTGTGTGTGTGTGTGTGTGTGTCTCTCCGTGAGGGGGGTTGCTGCAGATGGCACAGAGGGCATCGCCAATCAGCCTACATGGACGGACACACACACACACACACACACACACACACACACACACACACACACACACACACACACACACACACACACACACAGAGAGAGAGAAATAAAGGCGAAAAGAGAAAAGGGTAAACACAGTGGGAAGAGTTAGTGGAATATGGATGTATGGATGAAGGTGTAGGTGGGTATGTGAGTCCTCTGCCCCCCGGGCGCTGTGTGGTGTGTGGTGTGTTTTGTGTGGTGTGTGGTGTGTGCTGTGTGCTGCATGGTGTGTTTTGTGTGGTGTGTGGTGTGTGCTGTGTGGTGTGTGCTGTGTGGTGTGTGCTGTGTACGTGCGATGGCTGGCGTTGATCTAGCGTGGCACACAAAGCCCTGGCATCTCGCTGGCACCTCTGCCCACGCCATGCCACACTGAGAGGCACGGCGAGGCCTGCCAGAGGGGCTGGCACGGCGCTGTATGTCTCTGACTTGGTCTACATCTGAGAACACGTCTCTGAGGTGTATGCACGGATGCTGTGTGTGTGTCTCTATGAATTATGTCGTATGCCTGTGCTTGTCGATCGCTACCTTTTCTCCAAATATGTGTGACGAAGTGCGATATGTGTGCCGCTTTTGAAGGTGCGTGTCGAAGTATGCATCCAGTGTGACCCAACCGAATACCACACACACACACAACAGCACACACACAAGCAAGCACACACACACACACACACACACACACACACACACACACACACACACACACACACACACACACACACACACACACACACACACACCGGTACCCCTCTCATTAGGAAGACCCTACCCTGTGTCTCTAATGGCTGAGCCTTTGATATGCAATGACGACTAATTCCCTCCTGTGTTCCACTCTCTGCAGACATCGCAGTCATTAGACCACGGGCACACACACACACACACACACACACACACACACACACACACACACACACACACACACACACACACACACAGTTGTGTTTGAGCAGGAATCTCATCATTTAACCCGTCCAGAGGTTCTGATTCTCATCTGTCTTCACCTTATGTTATGAATTGTCTACCGGGGGACTCGCTCCCCTCACTTGTAATGTAAATAGAACGATATTTACATAAAAACATTTGAATTTATCATTAAAAATCGCTTGTGTTGATGTGGGATGCATCTTTTCTGCTCTTTAAGGCAAAAGGTGAAGCCTAATTTGCTCGTTGCACTGTTTGTCTTGTATGCATAAGTTATTCTGCGATCAATCTCACACTGTAATGAGGGAGAAACATCCAAACATTCAAATGCAACTACTTTTTTAAAAGTGAGGACAAACAGTTCTGCACCGCAATGCAAACAGCTACCTTTGTTTGCAGCAAATGTCACACAAAGTTCTTTGTAGTAAAAAATACATTTAATGGTCTGGAGTTGGAGCCTGATGTGAACAAATTCACTGCATGAATATATGGGTCTGGGCCCCTTCCATAGAGAATCGTTTGCAGTCGTTCCATCCCACTGGGTGAAGACCCCGGGTTAATTTTAACCAATCAGCATGCGCCAAAACCGGCCAACACTCTGCCACCGCTGCAACTACCTACGGCCCGTGTCCACCAAAACTTTTTTCCCTGAGCATAGCGAGTTTTTTAAGTTGTTTTTAATGAACTGCACTGAGCTCTGAATATTCAGCATTTTGTCCGGTCAGCGAGAATTTACAAATTGTTAACACTTAACCACCGACACTGGTCGCTGATTGGTCCGCCCTTCAGAGTGGCTGTGCAAACCTCTGATGTGAACAGGGTTTACAGACTATAATCACAGCCAAGGAAAGTGAAGCTGATTAATAGGCCTGTGGTGCAGTCAGTGCACTATAGCGGTAGTGTCCTCGGGTTCCCAATCACAACGAGTCAGATTTTCCGCTTGCTCCTCCCCAGCTCGTCCAAATATGGTCATTTCTGGCGACGGCCAAATCTGAACTCAAGGTTTCAGAACGGGAGTATACAAACCAATAGGTGATGTCACTGTTGGTTGCCGCTTGGTTGTGACCCCTTTTTTCCATAGTTTTCCTTCTCTTAATCTTGATCTTTGGTCATCACTCATAGCGAAGCAGTTCCTATCCGTAAACCCCTCATCACTTTGTTACTTTAAACCCTGGGTTTTATATCTAACACGTGAGGCATGCAGTATAAATACTTACAGGTGAAATGCAGAACTGTAAGTAAACTCCTTCCAAACAACATTTCCTCATCAATCCTTCCAACTGGCGCCCTCTATTACCTCCGTCACTCTGTCCTCACCTATTGATTTATTTCTCTCTCCTCTCCGCTTCCCTCGCTCTCCACTTCACCTCTCGTGTCTTCCTTCTATCCGTCCATCCGGAGTCCTCACTTAGCTGCAGCCATCACCCTGATCTCCTTCTCTTTCTTTTCTGTTTAATCCCTCCCTAATCCAGCCCCTCTTCTCCACTCCACACGAAAGTCTTTTCTTTTTTTTTTTTTTTCTTCTCCCTCCCTCCTTTACTCAACCCCAGCCCTGTTATCACTCTATTACCGTGTCCTCAGTTCATTCTGTAGCTATTAACCTGGTGAACAGCCTCACCCCTACTGACCCCGGGCAGCTAATACATCTTACACACACACAGTCAAACTCAGCTTGCTGTATTGGCACACCTCCCCGCTCACTTCTGCCCTCTATCACCCCTGTTTTATAAATCCTTACAAATCAGCCTCAGTGACACAAGAAGTGTGTCTTTGATTTTCTATTTTAGTGGGAAATGAGTAGTGGACATGTTCTGTCTCTACAGAAAGGGAGTCTGTGTAGTACAGGGACCAAAGTTACAAAAGCAACTGAACAATTAAGCATGTGAATATGAACAACGGCATCCTTATTAAAGAACTCTGGGATAAAAGGCATGCAAACTGTGAGATCAGCTGATTGTGGTGAAAGTGAGGGGACTGTTTGTTGAATAAGTGGCGGCAGCTATTAGCAGAAGACATGGAAAGGTTTTTGTTTGATACCGACAACAGGCTTAGAAATGTGGCCATTAAAGTCTGACACTAGCGACGGTTGCCACAGTTACCACTTATCACCAAGGCGTCAGTAGGTGAGGGTGACAAGCCGGAGGCTCCGGTCAGCTGTGGAGCGCTGAACTGATCCTTAATGATGAAAAGGTGTTGACAGGGTTTACCAAATGTTGAGGCGGAGCCAAACCCTAATCCCAACCCACTGGACAGAAAGTCATTTAGTGTGATTTGATTGGTCACCCTCTGTGCAAACCGAAATCTTCTTGGCTGCTTGGCTTATACTCAGAAGCTGGCATCGCCTCAAAGGGACAGATGTGTTTTAGGTTGCGTGGTTTCAACTTCAATTTTAAGGTGGTGCTGAACCAAAGAAGAGAACTTATATCCCATATAGTGTTCCTATTTGCTGTAGTCAGGCTCTCTACTCATGGAAAGTGTTGAGTTGAAGCTTAAGAGCAGAGAGACGAGGTCTAGAGGAAACAAAACAAATAGTTGAGTCTTACTTTCAGACGACGGCGGCGCGAACACGTTTTCATTTTTAAACAAAAATGATCTCCATCCACACAAGTGTTTTAGCACCGCTTCACAACTAATCTTTACTAACCCGCCTCAAAAAAGCACATTACATGACCATTCATTTAGACTGGCAAAACCACCCAAAACCGGTGATACACTGTATTTATTGGCCCATTAGATTCTGTGACCTGCAGTATTGACTACATTTAGACATAAGGAGTGAGATGTTTGGGTTATAATATCGGCAGGTTGCACAATCTGATGGGGGCACCAAATACGGTGCAACACCAGTGTTCCTTGTAGGGTTGATAACAGTTGGACGCAGGAATTACACAAATTAACTTTCCTCCCGCATATTCGTCGCATAATAAAATGCATATTTTAATTGCAAAACAGCACCTGGTATAGAAAGCAGCACCTATAATTTGTTATCCATGTTGAATTACCCGCTGGAAGTCAAGGGTGATGTTTTCTGCTGAAAATGAATGACTTGATCAAGTGACAGAGGTCTGATGAATCAGGGAAGGACACGTCATGACTGATAAGATCCAATCAGGATGTGAACGTGAATATCTACGTCATCATTTTCAAACGTCTCCGTTCCCACTTGTTCAGGCTAAAATGCAATCCAATGCAAACTAAAACAGCAGGGCTAAATAGCATTTTCAAAAAGTTCCCGTTTTAAGGCTATTTTCCACTGGATCGGTCTGCATCATGTTCTGACTCCAAAAAGAAAAACACCAGTCAATGATTGATATTCCATCAGTCAGGCAGCAGCGGGTGTCAACAGCGTCCCAGAAGCAACCAGCGCTCCGATGCACTGAAGATACACAATCTGCAGAAAACAGGCCAGCCAGGCGGTAAGTCGGACTGCATCCGGTTACTTTTCAAAATAAAACACCCTGTACAGACTCCCAAACATACATCAAATCACCAAGTCGGTGTCTGGGTCCTGCTATTTCAAGTAGGAAATGAGATGCATTCTCCTCCTGCACTGTATGGGAAAAAGCTGAGAAACAGTTATCAGGATGAATGTTTTTTTAACAACTAAAATGCAGATAACTACATTGACTTTGTGTGAACACTACGTCACAAAGTAGGAACTAACAAAAGACAAAATGGGCAAAAAAAGAAACCATTTAACAACGTTTATCCTCTAGAAATACAATGATGAAAAAGAAATGACCAAATCAGGAAGCAAAAAAATTCAGGCCGACAAAACCACAAACATCACCCTGCTTTGTTTCTGAAACGCTCCCCGGCAAGTTACGAAGCCGTGCAGGGGAGGAAACACAACAGCTTTGCACACACTACATGTTAGACCCGTGCTTGGTGGAAAATGCAGGTTATGTTTTAAAAATAAAAACAAGAAGTGTGTAAGCAAAGTGTAAATGTTGAAAAAGTTATCAGGTTATAAAACAAAAACATATTTGTGTTGGTGTTGCCTCATTTGCAGCCACCAAAATGCAAGGCTGCCTGGTGCAGACGAATATGCCGATTATACACTTTGCTCTGAGTTTTATTTTTAGTTTTGGTTCATGTGACTTATCAAGGTGTCTTTTATCAAAGACTGCCAGTTATTACTGTAAACTGTTCCATCCTTTTGCCATGTTTGCACATGTAAACATGAATTCATGGTCAATATTTCCAATTTTGCCTTTTAACTTTGAAAACATTGTCTTGTTGCTCACTTACATAACGGGTCAGAGGTTTTAAATGGGTTATAGTTGCCTCAGTGTTACACATCTAAAGGAGCCAGTGGAACAGCTGGGGGCACTTGTACACTTGTTTTAGAGGGTTTCTTTGAGCAGTCAGAATGCTTCTTAGCTGCATTATTAAACATACTTCATAACTGATACTTCAGTTAAAAGAGGGTATTGGAGGAAGATAATATACTTATTAGTGAGGAAGTGTACAGGAGTAGTTTGAAAGTGAACCATTATTAATATTACATTTTAATATGTACTGCATAAGAAAACAACTAAAACTGCATTTTATTTGAACTTTAATATCCAAAAGGCATTTAAAGAAAGAGAGATGGTTGATTTTTAGTCCGGTCTGACTTACAGTGAAATCATTGTGATTCTTTGCTGCTAGAATATCCAGTACAGACAGACGGGCTGGAGAGCAGAGGCCTCACAGTAAGCTCTGACACAATGGCTGTTTAATACCATTGTTTATGATACAGTGGTGTTTGGCACCGAAGCTGCATGTGTGTTCATGTGCGTGTGCACAGTTTGCTTCTGTCAACATGTGTGTGTGTGTGTGTGTGTGTGTGTGTGTGTGTGTGTGTGTGTGTGTGTGTGTGTGTGTGTGTGTGTGTGTGTGTGTGTGTGTGCACGCGTGCGCACACGTGTCTGTATCTGCATGTGCGTCTCCACAATACCGGGCTCCAGTTAAGTGAGTGAATGCATTAAAAGGGGCTGTTGGGGAGCCCAGCTCGCTCTTCGCCCGCGATAATGAGGATGTTTTCTGTCTTCAGTTCAATCAGCGCTCCCAGCTCTCTGAGACGGGAGAGCCTAGCAGATGCACGGCACGTAGCAGATGTGTGCAATTGGAGTGACATCTGAAAGTAAAACTCTAGAGCCTTTTTACGACATTGTGTGCTGCTGTTTAGATGGCCGCGATTTGCTGGCGCCAAGCGATGGTGACAACGGCAACTCGGGGAACAAGCAAAGGCGCGAAAGAAAGAGGGGAGAGAAAAGGGAAAGAGGCAAGGAAGAAAAAGGGAGGAAATCTTTGGCAAGGGCCTCGTGTTTGAAGTGATTTGGAGAGAGATGACATGCAAAATTAGAGAGTAGCGTTTCGCCCTCTCCACTTTGACTACACATTAAACGCAACAGGGAGAATTTTTTTTTTTCCCCCCACAAAGATAAATGGCGCAGGGGGCGCGCCGCGGTCCCTAAACAACACAGATTACCTTGTCTGCTCGCTTTCAGAATCTGTTAGGGATTTCAAGCTGTTTGATTAAAGTTTTGTTGGTATTTTTTTTCTGATTCAGGTACATATAACTTTCCAACTATTCAGCTCCAACTTTTCAAAAGCCCGGCTGGGAGAAAAAAAATAAGATTTTTTTATTTTTTTTTTTCCCAATCGCCTTTCAGGTCCTTGGTCAAAAACACTTAACAGAAAAAAAACACATACAAATCTTTTGTCGTACACAAAAAGAACATGTGAAAGAGTAAAGATGTATAGGAGGACTTCTTTCAATGTAAGGGAAAAGGGAAAATGTTTAATTGTAGCGACTGTGCTTCTTTGGCTCCTCACAGGATGTATGGCTGCTATGCGGAGCCACGTTCAGATCCTATATGTGTGTGTGTGTGTGTGTGTGTGTGTGTGTGTGTGTGTGTGTGTGTGTGTGTGTGTGTGTGTGTGTGTCCCCCGTATGGCAACATATCAGAGCCATACGATTTTCTTCGCCTTTACTAAGAAACAACTGCTATTTACTGAGCGCTCTGGTATGGATTTCGCAGGAGTCAAATCAACAAGGCAACTTCAACAGTAATTACTTACAAACAAGATGCTTAAGTAGGCTGTTTCTTACAATACCACGCAACACAAGGTTTATTAAAAACAGTGCAGATTGCATGCAAACAGAATAATGACTACAGTATTAATGAAACGAGAACACATGGAGGATTTAAATAAGCATCTGGAGAAGAAGCAAGTTTACGATATGTGGGAGTCACATAGAAGGAATCCTTTTCCATGAGGCACCACAACTTATGAGTTGAACTTGTGAATGCAGCAATGAGGAAACATTCAGGAGTAAAATTACTTCAATTATTTCAATTGCTGATCCTAAAAAAAAAAAAAAAGTGTCAAAATATATATATAAAAAAAAATTAAAAAAAATTAAAGGATTCACTTTGGAGATGAAGGATCGAAGGGGAATTTTTATGCATTGAGCTAATTTAGATTTTGTGTAGGAACATACGAGCACTCTCCATTCACACAGGCACATATACATGCACATATTCATTCGTGCCTTTGAGGCCGATGCATATAGTGTGAGGCTGATCTAGAGGGAGTTTTATTGTTGTGCCCACGGGAGCAGATGTCACTGGCACTTGCTCAATACTTTCTCTCATTCTGTGTCTGTTTGCTCCCTCGCTGTGTTGCTCCCTCTCTCTCTCTCTCTCCCTCTCTCTCCATCTCTGTGTTTTTCTATCTGCCTCTCCCTTTTTTCTTTTTCTTTTTTTTGGTGCTTTGACCAGATGGAGAGATGCTCCGCTCCAAACCTTTCTCACTCAGGATCACAATGCTCTCAGTCATGTGATCCACGTTGCTATTTCCTTCCTCTCTGCATCTCTTTCTCTTTCTCTCCGTAAGCGCTCGTTCTCCCTTTCGCTCAGTGCCCCCCCCCCTCACCCACCCACCACCACCACCACCTCCTCCCCCCGACAAAGGCAGACAAAGGCCTTTCATTTCTCCTCCAGCCTGCTTGTCCCCCGTGTGTTTGTACTGTACCAAACTAGGCTCCCTCTCTTCATTGTATTCCCTCCCTCTCTTTGCAAAGAAGGTGTCTTGGGGCCGCGGGGGCCCCTGCTCTGAGACAAGGGGGCCTCGCCTCGGCTCGGCGAGGAAGGGTGGCAGGGGTGGGAAGGGTCGGCTGTGGGGGAGCGAGAGGAGGAGGGGGAGGACGAAAGAGAAAAAGCGACAGAGTATATTATTTCATTAAGTGCTTTGGAGCTCGGCGGGGATTGGGGAGTAAAACCTCGCAGCTCTGTGTGTGACAAGGGCACGACCTCCCGCAACCTGGGAACTCTATCCACACATCGCGCCGCTTTCATCTGATACTGGGGGTGTGTGAGAGCGCTCAGTCATTGGCGCTGGCTGGCTCGCTGAGGGCGCTAAGCTTTTTAGTCAGGGCCCGCTGAACGGAGGAAAGGTGGCAGGAATGACGGAGGGGAGGGACAGAGGAGGAGGGAGGGAAGGTAAAGTGACTGGTGTGGCGAGAGGGGCGGAGGAGGGGGCCCGGGTAGGTGAGGAGAGGACCGGGGGTGGGGGGGTTTCGCCTGAGCCTCGGTAAGACAGAATTGGGCATTGTCGCTGAGCAGAGTCGAGCAGAGCGAGCCCATTCTGTTGATCTGAGCAGGATCCCGGAGAAAACAAAACTGCATTGTTCCCCGCAGATGGAAGCCAGTGTCTCCTGGGTAACAGCATTAATCTCCCCTTTTCTCCTGCTTCCTCTCTAGTCGGGGCCATAATCGGTGGGCTCCTTTCAGCAGCCGAGCCAGCCTCAAAGCCCAGGCTCCTAACTAGCCTCCTAATTAGCTGCAATTACAATGAAGACAACATGATGAGATAATAGAAATTTGCAAAATAATGACATACCACGGGAAAATATTCCTCCTCCCCAAGCACCATTTTTTTTTTTTTTCCCTCCGGGAGAGGCACAATGGAGAGCCGGGGCCCTTTTCTGAAAGCGGGGAGCTCAGAAAAAATGGTGGCGCATTATGTGGCATAGAACCCTATTGTCTGCCTTCTGGTTGCTTCAATCAACAGGCCATTGTCTGGCTGCTTAAATCAAAATGACTCAAATACAGGCTCAGTAATGATGCCCTCTCAGCACTGCATACTGAACACAGACAGATTGAGGGAGAGAAGAGAGGAGAGGAGAGGAGAGGAGAGGAGAGGAGAGGAGAGGAGAGGAGAGGAGAGGAGAGGAGAGGGGAGGAGAGGAGCTTATCATGTGACATGTTACAGGGTTAAATAATTACAACCAGGTAAGTAAAGGCCCCTAATGTGAAATATGTGGACAGAAGTCTTACAAATCAGAAGGACAAGACAGAGGGAGTGTGGATCCCTGTGATAGATAGCTGCTGCAACACAGTTGTTTTCTTCAGGTCTCGTTAGAATATTTGTCAGAGCACAGGAAAACATGAATTTATTAAATCAAACGCCCGTGAGAGCGAGGCAGTCGGAGAAGCAGAGGGAGGATGGAGGGAGGAGACGGAGGTAGACAGCAGGTGGTAGTCATGCACAGAACAACATTTTTTAACAACTCTGATCGGCAACAGGGGACCAAGAGTTAGTTTGCAATGCAAGTTCTGAGGTGGTGGTGTGTTCACCATCTTCCTCGCTGTACATTATGTCAAACATGTCTGTCTATCTGTCGAATGAATCACAAGCATCGTTTTAGGATTTGCGTCCTACCCATAATGAACAGAGGCTTAAAGAAATCTATATGTTTCTGTCATATGCATACATCTGATAGTTCATCAGCCAGTCAGATCAGGGGACCTTCTCAAGTGTCAATCACATTCAAACAAGCATTCACTCATTCACTTCATTGTTTCACTCTGCACTTTTCATTCATGCTGTTAACTTTAAGGGTGCAACAAGTTCCTCCTTCAAACATGTATGTTTTTGGGTTTTTTCCCAGGATTTTATATTGGTAAATAATTAACATGTGACTCGACTTCCTCTCACCTGTCTTCAGGCTCGGCGTTCTTCATCGCAGTCTGGTGCTCGAACACACAGCCACACTGACATATTGACAGACAGATAGGCAGACACAAACACACGGAGAGACAGAGACACAACACGCATATGGACAGACAGAGAAGCAAAGGTTAATGTTCAGGAGAAGGACTGAGCGAGAGGGACAGCATGTGTGTGTATGTGTGAATCCGTGCATGAACGTTTCAGTGTTGGGTGTGTGTGTGAAGGCTTGTGTTGTGCAGCGGAACACCTGAGGCTGACTGACACACACACACACACACACACACACACACACACACACACACACACACACACACACACACACACACACACACACACACACACACACACACACACACTTCATATTCATACATCAAAAACATCACATGCATTCATTCAACAAATATGTTGCTGTGTGTGTGTGTGTGTGTGTGTGTGTGTGTGTGTGTGTGTGTGTGTGTGTGTGTGTGTGTGTGTGTGTGTGTGTGTGTGTGTGTGTGTGAAGTACCCTCATAATCACCTTTGACCTCTCATACACACACTCCAACATTAAACACTACACACATGCACAAAAAACATTACATAAATGAACAAACACCCAAATTCCTCTTGAAATCAGAGAGTTTAGTAACATTTATGAAGTTTGCTGAAATGTCGTACATTGTATACTCTGCTTGGATTACATCCACCGACAGGACAATTACCCTTTTCAGCTTTTCACACTAGAAATCTAAAAACATCTAAAGTTTTTAAATATTAATGTGAAGAAAATGTTAAAACAACATGGAATAGTGGCATAAGAATGCATGGAGAGTAAAAGAGAGCATCACTAAGGGATAGTTGAGGGTCACCTGAGCCAGTAATTGTAAGTTTGATCAAAGAGAAAAGTTTTAAGCCTTATCTTGAAAGTAGAGAGGGTGTCCACATCCTGAACCCAAACCTGACTTATGGAAGTTCAAATGTAGCCGACATGAATTTTTCACAACCCATTCCTGTCACTATTTTCCGTTTTCTCGCTTTTTTAGTATTGCATTTCCTGTTTTATTTTGGTAACTCAAGTGTCATCTCATTTCAGACTGTCTACTTGCCCATTACATAGTGTGCTATGCAATGGACAAGTGGACAATCTTAGTGTGTTTGTTCCCAGTACTTGTTTCCAGTTGGTTGTTGTACCTCAAGCTCTTCTTTCCACCAGTTAGTTTCCCTGGTGTCTCCTTGTCTGATTCTGCCCTTTCTGTACTGATGTACACTTTTTCTTACTTGACTGTGCTTCTGATTTTTGTGTCTCCAAGTCATGAATTTCAGTCCAGTCAGTTCCTGCTAAATTGCTACAGAATTCGTATGTTAGTGTTTTAAGTTGCGACAGGTGCTATGACCCAGTTTTCCTGCATTCAGGTCCATTTTTTTTTTTTGTAGCATTACATTATGCAATTAAGTTAACGTACTTTAAATTGAGGTCTGCTTCGAAGTGTCTGCCCAGGAGGCACTTTTATAGCATATAAAGCATATTTTTTTGCATATTCAGATATCACATCTGATCTGTAATGTATCTATAGTGCTGCAATTAAGTCCTGTATACTGTAGATGAAACACTTTAATTGGAACCTGATGCTCAACTATACGGCAGCAATTTAATATAAATGTTCTTAAACTTAATGTATGAAACACCTGCATCGCAACTCAATCATGCAACAACTCTCATTCTGGCAACTAGAATGATAAAACTCTCGGTAACGTAGGCAACAACAAGTGCAGTCCTGATGAAAGACCTATGGGTTTTAATCTGGAGGGTGAGCGGGGTCAAAGGTGGAGGTGCTGCAACCTTTAAAAAAAACAAAAAAAACAGCAACTCCAACACCTCTCCCTTCTCCCAAAACCCAGAGGAGTCCCGTGGAGTAATTAGCTTGTGTCAGATAAGTTGACAAGCTCGTTAACACGCCGCATCATCCGATACCGGCGCCTTTGTTTGTGTAGGCTTCAGAGAGGAAGTTAGCAGTCTAATTAGCATAATTACGAGCGCTGATTTATATGGCTGTAATTAGCGAGCAGATTTCTGCGTGTCGTGGTCTGATGGAAGTATGCTGCTGCATTAGAAAGAAGCTGGAGAGGAGATTCTCTCATGCTGTACTACAGTGCGCCAAAGTCCTGCCAAACACACACAGACACACACACACACACACAGACACACACACACACACACACACACACACACACACACACTGTCTGTCTTCACACACTTTTTGACAACTGCAATTACATACAGGGTTAAAAAAGGCATTTCTTTCTGAATACTTTCAAAATAATACCCTACAGAGTCAGATAGCAATTGTTACTGCAGATTTGATGGACATTAACTTCTATTAGATAACTTCAAAGGTGAGTGAGTTCAGTCTAGACACTTGTGTGGTTGTGTAACCCTAAAAAAAATACAAATAGTTGATTATTAACAAGAGTGGAGTCATCTAACAAACCATTTTAAAGGAGATAAAAGCAACCAGACATGCTGGAGAATGTGCTTTATGTGTGTGTGTGTGTGTGTGTGTGTGTGTGTGTGTGTGTGTGTGTGTGTGTGTGTGTGTGTGTGTGTGTGTGTGTGTGTGTGTGTGAGAGAGAGAGAGAGAGAGCTCACACTCACACAAGGCAGAGCTGGGAAATCCAGTAAGGAAATTAAAGATTCTTCGAAATGAACACACACACACACACACACACACACACACACACACACACACACACACACGCGCGCTCTCTAAATAAGCTAATGCTCAAAGCTGATAGAGTGAGAGAACAAGAGTGAACAGGCAACACAGAGGCATGACCCGTCTGACAAGTTGGCCTTAATTACAGCAGACGTTCACAGTAGGACAGTGAATTAGTGCAGTTACCTCTCATCACTACTGTAAAACCCCGGGGTCAGTGGATCACCACGCACACGTACTGCACAGACACATGCAAACACACACAGCGCAGGGTGCTGTCAGGCAATCTTAGCGGCCTCCTGGGTGACGTGGGGGTGAAACTGGGGTCAAAATTAATCTCCGTGCCAAACCAGCGACCACAACAATGTGCCGAGCAGCATCATCCGGAGACGTGGAGAGTCCCGGTGGCTCAGCGAGCTAAAATGTCCTTTGTGTGTCTTTTTCACGCTGGCTCACTTATAAAATGTGCTTGAAGCAGAGGAGACACCTCCTGGTCAGTCATCGAGGACTCTCTCACCAGGGGCATTTTTTTGATTCCCAAAAATGTTTTGGTAATGTTGCGAGAAAAAAATTAAGCATTTTAAAGCTGTGTGTACATGTGAACTTTTCAAAACTAAAGATGACAAACCTAAAACACTCATTTTGTGCAAACAACACTTGTAGATAATACGTTTTCTTGTAAACAACAGCATATGGGACTCACTTCAAGAGATGTTGAGTGGACAAGAGCAATGATCCACAGTAATGTTGCGAAAACAACTGAAAACTTTTCTCACTTTTTTTTAATATCATATCTTATAATAAGAACATTTTGTTTCAACGGAAAACAATTTGAGAAGAATTTGAGAAGTACATCTGGAAGATCTAACAAGATAAGTTGACAAAACTCAACGTCTTGATGTCTGGAATCAACGGTAAAACACTGAAAAAAGTTAAACAATGCTGTTTTGTGTTCAATGTGTTTTTTTCTGACTAATAAATGTAAATTATTAGTTTGTTTATTTGAATAAAACACTTAATTTATGTTTATGGTTGAATCTATTTACTTAAAAAAAAAATATATATATATATATAAACTGGCAGCAGGTCATACACAGCATCAAATTCCTTATAGAAAAAACAGGAGTTTCCAATGTTTTCCAAATGGAACATGTGATCACATGTATGACATGTTTACCATGTTGCAACATATAATAACATGAGAAAAATACGTGGAAAAGTTTTCACATGGGAATCTAAACATTACAGCATGGAAATGTTCCAAAACCACGTTTCCCATGGGCAAAATCCATGTTTCACATGTGCACAATCACATGTGTCATGTGGTCACATGATTATTTGCACATGTGAAATTCATGGACACTTAAGGGATATTTCGTGTGATAGATTACATCAGTTTTCTAAAGGATTGTCACATTTTGTTCTCGTATATGTTTTAATGAATATCTTGTTATTATGTAAACAATCTAAAATAAAAAGATAATTTTGTCTCATGAAACAGCAAATGTTAGGCATTAAAAAAAAAACGTATTATCGATTATTACTAATTATTAAAAAAAAAAAATTCAGCTCTAATAAATGTGTGTCACAAAAACATTTTCCTTTTTTCCTTTTCCATTAAATCATCTCATGACCTCCTAACTTTCTCTTGTGACCCATTGAAGGGGTCCTCACCCTCAGTTTGGGAACCACTACCCTATATGACCTCCTACAAACAACAATTAGACGCTGTATTGATTTATATTTTACGTCTTTACGCTCCTCTCATTATGCATGCCTTCTTCCCAAGAATTGACATGGTCATGAGACGCAGCATTAGAGAACGCAGACTGTCAAAACAGTGTGAAAGTGCTGCCTTGTATTTACACGTGTATGAAGCTCGGGTTTAATTTTCAAAGTCTGTGTTACAGCCTGGACCGCACACGTAAACAATCAAACAGGTAGGAGTGGGATGTGCGCTGTTGTGTATGTGCCACTGAATGTGTGTGTGTGTGTGTGTGTGTGTGTGTGTGTGTGTGTGTGTGTGTGTGTGTGTGTGTGTGTGTGCATGTAAGTTCTGAATTGACTGCATTAATTAATGCAGTGCAGATGAGTCCCCTCTGAGCTGTCTAATTAGACATTAGCATGGAGATGTAATTACCTGAGAGGGCTCAACACGTTTCACTTAACTACTCCCTCCTGCATGACAGACTGAGCAGGTAGGGCTCACACTGACTGTGTTTGTGCGCGCATGCATTGAATATGTGTAATTGGCTGCTTTGTCGTACGTAGAGGTGTTTTTATGTGCAGAGGCTTTTTTTTGCATAGAAGACGGTAAACCTCAAACACCTAATTGATTTGCTCATAAAAAACACACTCCGTCTTTACTCCTCTCTCCCTCTTCCCCTCTGTCTTCTCGTCTCAGTCGCTCTTGCTTAATTTTTTTTTTCCCACTGTGATAAACTGAAGCTGGTCATCCTTCTTTTTTTTTTTTCTTCTTTTTCTTCTTCTTCTCCTCGCTTTTTCCCATCTCTTTCTAGTTTGGGTCGAAAGTGCATTAGGCCTCTCTACTGAGCGACATGGGTTCGATTCTTGATCAATATCCACCACTCTACTGGCGAACAACAACACACACACACACACACACACACACACACACACACACACACACACACACACACACAAAAGATGCCTCTGTGCTCTTCAGTCTCCAAAAGCCTCCCTTCCTCTTGGAGAGGAGAAAGAGAGAGCCCAGATCTGTGAGATGTGTTTGCCAGCATCACCATAGCAACCTTCACTGCCAACCTTGACACTAGAGTTGCATTGTCTGGGACCCTGACATTAGACAAATAAATTACACAACCTTTGTCGCAAACAAACGCACAAACACGTAAGATACATACAAATGCAAAAAAAAAAAAAAACACAAATTACATTTTGTGCACTCTTTAACTTACAAAGTCCAAAACTGAAAATAGAAGCAATGCACACCAAGCCATCCGTGTATGTACAAACACAAATTCTCAATCACCCACTTACCCTCGGCTCATACGCTACAATTTGCCGTCCTCTTTGATAAAAAACAGACTGTTAGTACGAGCCCGGAGGAGACTGTCAATACAATCTGTAAGACAACAGATTGTGAGAACCCTGTGAACTCCAATACAGCCTGCAACACACCTCTCAGAGCACCAGGAAGAAATCTATTGGCCCCTGCAAGCATTGTCTTCTTATCTCTAGATGGTTCTGTCCTGTTTCCAATGAGGATCGATAGTATTAGCATGTCTGACAGAGTAAGAGAGAGACAGACAAACAGACAGAAAGGAAGCCAGAGACTGGAAGAAGAAGAAGATGCTTACAGGCCTATGGCCAGTGTGACGGCAGTTTGTCTCATATAGTGGAGTGTATCCACTCATTTTACTGACCCAGCATTACAGTACATACAGTACAGTATGTATAAGTATAGGAAGTATGTTTACACTCTTTAAAATGCCAAGCATACTTCTTAATGGCAGGTACTTAACAACTGAATATTTCATTTTATCTGTTTATAGCAGAGGAGGATAATAAATGTGGCCTTCGGTATGTCCAGCTGTGCAGGACAACGGAGAATACATATCAGATTTAATATTGCAGGAACAGTTGAAAATTAGGACTCACAGAGCAGAAAAAAATGATGTTGTAATGTTCAGGATTGACCAAATAGCTACAAAAATGTGTAGCCAGAATTAAAATATATAGGTCATGCAGCAACATGAGAATTCCTCTGGAGCTTTGGTTCTGACCACTTTTATTAGCTCTGTTTTGGTCTCTACCAACTCCTCCAATAAAATATGTAAGTCATTAGCTGCTAAATATTCCACCATGTTCAGTGGCTACCTGCTTACTTTGTATGTCTGGCAGCAGCTGCCAGCTCCTGCTGAAAACGAGGCTGATAAAAGCATTGAGAGTGAACCAAAACAGTGATGTCGTGGGCCATTAAACCAAGATAATGAGCTGGAGGGCTCAGTAACACCTTCGGGGTCCGCAGAGACGGTGATAACTCACCAATCAATATCAGTGTCATCCTTCACTTAACATGGGATCTACTGTTGATATCAAAGTATAGATTAGTGCAGATGTAAATATATTGTCCATATCTAAATTATGAAAATAAATAATGTAACCGTAACTGTTGATACAGAGAACGAATGTACCGTATGTCAACAGATATCTTGATCATTTGTTCTAGTTATTATGTATGATAACAGTATAAAAACAGGCTGCGATAGTTTATTATTTACAACAACTACAATTTGATTTTTCATAACTCTTCTTCAGCTGTTCAGGCCAGCTTTAATTGAGTAAAAAGTTTTGATTCCACAGCACTAAAGTTGAAATGTTGGTGCCTGTAGCATGGCGGCTATAAGGGAATGCTAATGGAATCATGAAGCAGCTTATCATGTGAAAGAGAACAATAATGAGGAGACAAAGCACAGACAAATCCATTGTAAGTGAGGTGGAATTATGTCGGCTCAGTGGATTATAAAAGGCCTTGATCCAGGGGGAGTTGGAAAACATGGCGTCTATTCTCACACATTGTCACACACACGGAAATACACGCAAATACATTCATACATAAATCCACGCACAGGCCAATACACTACAGCATGTCAGAAACATTAATACACACTAATATAAAAACACATGCACACACATATGCATAATACCCAACTGCGCGCACACAGCAAAAAGGCACACAGACACAAACGTCAAACCTTGATATCGACTCATGCTGCCAGATAATTGAATTAATTCAGCCGAGGAACAACTTCACAGATTAGTGACTTAACTTTTCACTAATAAGAAAAAACTCAGCCACGCGTGATAATTACATTTGTCTCAAATGAGGGCAGCCGTCGAAATGTATCATGTATTGCCATGCGTCCACAGTTTAACCAGCACTCTCGCACGCACGCACGCACGCACGCACGCACACACACACACACACACACACACACACACACACACACACACACACACACACACACACACACACACACACACACACACACACCTCCCCTAAATGGGTGAGGGATAAATACATTTTTAGAGCTTGAAAAAAAAAAAAAAAAAAAAAAAGGAAAAGTACATGAAACACTGCTTCAGTGTTCTTCAGGACAAATCAGACAGGTGTCGTGACACCTTTGTCTGCATATTTTTGTCAAATTTGGGGTGCTTTTTTTGTTTGGAGGAGGTGCGTTAGTTCCAATTTAGTAATATATCAGAACAAAATGCAGTGATATTTTAGACAACTGTGCTTCTAACTGGTGGCAACAGTTTGGAGAAGCCTCCTCTCATTTCAACAGGATTTTTTTTTAGCCTTGCAAATAACAGTGTAAAGAGGTTTTCCAAGTTAGTGAGGAAAAAGCCAACCGTCCTGCACAAATCTCTGACCGTTATCTAGATCGAAATGTCAAATGCCGGGTTTAATGGCTCTGACACTGCATCATCTCACCTGCTGGTCTTTCTAAATATACAATATGTTTATTTAAAGCAAGAAATATGCAAAACACAACACTAGAACCAGAACGGGACCCAGGCGCAACCAAGGCGCATTCAGGGTTTCGGTCCAGCATCAGTGGCTGACCTCACTAATTCTGTTGTGGCTGGCCTACACACAAGTTCTAAAATCTAGTGGAAAGCCTTCACAGAAGTGTGACAGCTGTTGTAGCAGCACATTCATCCTCATGGTTTGGGAATGAAAGTGTGAAGTGAAAAGAAGCCCAGATCCTAAAAGAAAGTTCGCCTCCACCTTAAACCTGAACTCAGTCCTCAATGTAATATATAATACTTTATCTACATTTCTGTTTTTGATTAAAGCAGGTCAAAACATACTGTCATACTGAGTCTAAGGACTTGGTGCTTTAAACCAAGTGAAATATCTTCTTATTGATCATCAATATTACAAATAAAACACTTGTAAATTGTCAAATAAGGGACCTTTAATACCATCAGACAAATATGGGTTTTGTTGGAGTTAAAAATGAAACAAACTATAACAAAAAAACAACCAACACATGCATTCAAAGCCATCCAGTCATCCAGCAGTGCACTGCCAGGTAGAGAGGGAGACAGGAAAGGTGCGATGTGTAGTTCATGGTCCCACAACACTGAATTCTGAAAAGGCAAAAACAGGCCATAAAAATTCCAGAGAGTTCATTGAAAACCTCTCTAGTTACCCTTCGCCCCCTCCCCTCCCTCTCTTCCTCCCTCTTCTGCCTCTCCTATTTCTGTCTATTGTCAGTACAAAGCATCACATTCAGGCCTCGATGACTCCTCTTATGGCGGGCAGTGGTAGGCTTAGCGGACAATGGCCGCACAGAGACAAAAGGCAGTTTATTAGGCCGAGGAGTGACAGAGACAGACTGAGTGAGTGAGATGGAGAGAGAGAAAGAGGAAGACGAGGAGAAAGAGTGGCACTCTGCGCTCCATTGTGGCTGGACTCACATCTGGTGGCCATGTGTGACCAGAGCAGCAGGGCTAATGATGGGCTTCCTGAGGCCAGCTCAATTAGGCCAGGCCTCACCGGACTCCCAGAGAGAGAGGCAGAAAGAGAGATGGCTATCGACATGCTGGTTTACTATTTGTGCTGTGTTTGTGTACACGATTCAATCTACACTATATACATTCGCCTCCTGCTTAGATGTGTGTGTTTGTGTGTAGGCCAGTAATGTGTCCTTTGTCTGCAAACGCGCGTTTCCAGGCATTCGTGTGAAGGTAAGTTCCCACTGACACACTCCTGAACACTGTCCTCTTTATTCTTTAGCCCAGACGACACCTTCCTTCGACACACACACACACACACACACACACACACACACACACACACACACACACACACACACATACACACACACACACACACACACACACACACACACACACACACACACACACACACACACACACTCCTCCTCCTGAGCAGGCTAAAACTAACTAACAAGCTGTAAAGCCATAAACGGTTCGGGCACTGCTTTGATGGCCCAGCACGAGATTTCCAACACACTTAAAAACTACACAAGGTGGAAGACAAAAAAACAGCGAGAGTATCGCGACCATGTCCGGAGGCATGTGTGCCCATGTCTGTATGTGATGTCTGGTGTGCGATACATTGTGCACAAGTGAGCACCAAATCAGACGGGTCCCTGTGACAGTACCAGGCCTGATTAATCCTTCCGTTGCAAACTGTTCACCCCAGAAGACTCGGGCTGAAAAATACAAACCTAATAAACAGCAAAGAAAAGCTTATCTGTCTGAGTTAATAAAAGGCTTTATTGGGGAAATTTGATGCCAATTCTTCACAAAATCACGTGTTACTGGTCAGATGTGTATAATTAGTATTATATAAGAATTGGCACAAACAAGGACCCGAGTCATTTGAGGCTTTCCGTTATAGCAAATGGACATAACGATGCTGATATTAGATAGATAGATAGAAAGATAGAAAGATAGATAGAAAGATAGATAGATAGATAGATAGATAGATAGATAGATAGATAGATAGATAGATAGATAGATAGATAGATAGATAGATAGATAGATAGATAGATAGATAGATAGATAGATAGATGTAGGCTGCAGCAGAAAGTAGAAAATAGCGACAATACACACAAAACAGACAAAAAAGGAAACCGTTTAACGTTTATCCACTAGAAGCACAAAAATCAAGGAAACATGACCAAATCAGGACGTATGAAAAAACAGACAAACTGCCTCGCTTTTGAACGCTCCTGGTGGAGTATGATGCCGTGCAGGAGCACGGGACAAAATAGCGACGCACACGAGATGTGATGGACCCGTGCTTGATCGAAAACGCAGATCAGACAAACTGATAGAAATAAAAGAAAGGAAAAAATATGACACAAAGAAGGGAGACAATATCGTGTACATTATCCAGAAAACAGAAGCATACCGGAGATGTCTGAATCCAATGGGAAATTGGTTGATTCGGTTTAGCATTGTCATAAGGCCTCATTTCTCACCACAATAAAATAGATCATTTCTGCATCGCACAGATTTATAGCTTATTATCTCCCTGACTGGACTACAGTGAGAATACTGTATAACTTTGGCATTGTTTCAAAACCCGGGTCCAGTATTTCCCGGCAGCAGGTTTCCATGCACACACGTAGGGTACAGGCCTGTAATCCCACTAACCCTGAGGTTTTCAAACTGTGAGACGCACCTCAGCGGAGGGGTGAAGGAGCCGGCGCAGAGCATCGAGGGAAAAGACACTGTGTGAGGTGAAAAGGACGGGTGTTCTGAGAACAACGGGAGGTTAGCGCTTGTAGTTGGTTCCTGTTGATTCGTCCTGCTTTTCAAACACAGTCGGCAGTTGGAGCAGCAGAGGCTGTGACGCTCGGCTCACAGTGGCTATTATGCCACTTTAAAACCCCTGACTGCTGCAATTACAGTAAAAAAAAAAAAAAAAAATACCTCTTCTCCTCAGTCATAACTGGAAAAAGAGATGATACACATATTTCTAAATTCAGCGGGACACTTTCCATCTCTGTTCAGAATTAAAAGAAAAAAATAAGATGTTTCTTAGAAATCCACGATAGGCCTGCGAATCATCACGTTTTCTTCAGTGTTAAAGCAGTCCAGTTACAGTCGTCTGTAGATCCTCTGACATACCTTTAACGGTGCCTCTTTATTTAACTCTTACTTGGCAAATGTGAGCAAATGTGAAGAAATATTTCCAATTATCTCCAGTGCCAATATATTTTTTTGTCCAATACCAAAATAAGACATTGTTTAGATTACGCAAGAATAAACGTTTTAGGTTATGAAGGGATCACTTCCTTGGGGTTAAGACACCTGATTCAGGTCTGGACCAGGGAACTTTGTCACATTTCTCATCGATCTCACTCTCCACATTTCCTGTTCACTGTCAACACGGGTTAGCAAAAATCTTAACCGTTAACTTTAAGTCTTCGGCAGAACACAAACGCCAGTGTTCTCCATGAAAGCTACATAAAGGGCGCCGTACTTTGCACTTAGTATGAAACATTGGCACAACTTAAGCAGTGCGGGTGAATACAAACAAAGCTTGAGCTTATTCGAAGGTAGCGTCTCTTACTGACTGTTTTTTTTATTTTTTATTTTGTGATATTTATTTAAAAAAGAAAATTTGAACGAGTATCGAATGACACGCAATTCGTTCAAATTAATTCGGCCATCTTCTCATCCACAAGTAATGATCATATCGGGTCAAATAGGTCAATCTGATGGTGATTTGTTCGAGCGCCGTTCAAATTTCGACTAAAAAGTGACAGCCCGAGTCACCAGTGTGTTGCAGATATATTTCTTTAACATCTACAGTGGCTCTAAATAGTTGATGAGGTTGATGAAATGATGCTGGGGGGAAAGAGTCCAGACACTGCTGGTATACGAGTTTAGTATGGTAGCATAAAGACAACGTCTTACCGCGTATTAGTTTGTGTATATTGTGTGTCTGAGAGCAAGTGAGTCTGAGAGGAAAGCCTGAGTTTGGTCAGTGAGGATGAACTGAACCACTCAGTCTATCTTCTACCCACATCACCTCCCTCTATCTCTCTTTCTCTCTCTCTCTCTGTCTCTCTCTCTCAAACAGTAAATCAATGGTAGTCGACTGGAGCGCTCGATCCCCATCCGTTTTCAGCCGCTTCTTTTGTGTGGCCCTACAGACGGTTTCCGTGGTAACGTGCGCTCCCTCTGCAGAGGGGAAGTGGATCTTTGGCTGGAGAATCACAGGTTTCAGTCAGACCATCGCCGGCTCGTGCGGCCACCGTCAAAGTTGATTATCATGTGTCTGAGTGACTCCAGCCGTCCACATTCAGCTGCTCGTGTCAGTGCTGTTCCAGAGGTGTCAGGAGCAGTCGGAAATATCCGCTGCGGGTGATTGTGCGTGAGGCAAACGTGAACGACACCCTCACCTCCGCTACTGTGGCATTCACACTTAATAACTGTGATAAAAGACGGGACTTAGTGTGGGGCAAAAAAAAAGGTAACCCCGATTCCTGTTACATCATAACATGATTCTTTTACAGAAGAAATAACATCATGCAGCTACTAAATAAGTTGGTTCTATGTTTCTATTATTTCTAGTTGGTTGACTTAATTCAAATTATTATCTTTAAAAAATATTTTTCTGTGAAACATCTTTGAGTTACCTTTAACTGCATACAAGCGGCATCTCTGTAAAACATCCACTTTAAGGCTATAGACGCCTTATTTTAAGCAGTAATGTGTCTTGAAACTAGAATCACTAGAACTATAAAGACTTACAGACTTCTTTCAATTGTCACTGTCACAGTGGCTGTGGATCAGATGGTGGAGCAGGTTGCGCAGTAATTTAAAAGGTCAGCTGTTTGATTCCCAGCTTCTCTGGTTCTAATGCTGAAGAAACTGAATCCTGAAATGGTCCTAAAGGCAGAACTTTACCATCCGTGTCTGTGTGTGAGATGGTTGAATGCCAAGCAGAAATTGTAAATATTAAGGTCTGGTAATACATTAAATATGGAATTTGGCCTTCAGGATCAGCCACCTTGTTTCACTACTCCACCAGTATTAAGTCAGTTTCACCTAAATTAGTAATTTATACTCGTGTTCCTTTGCTGTCATTTTTTCAGTGTACTGAAATTAGGAATTCAAATAAAATGAATTAAGGAATATTTAACAATATACAATGTACTTCCTTTTTTACTGTCCTGTAGCAAGTTAGATTTAAAGTCATTTGATGTGAAAACTCTTTATCAGAGCGGACGTCATTTTTTAAACAAGAACCAGCTTTTATGATTTCGTGTCAAGTAAAATTAACAAGCTGCATGGCCCCATGATTTCACTGGTATTTGTGAATCTCATCTCCTCAAATTCAGTGTTTCTTTCTTGTACAAGCTGTTTTACATTGTAGATGAATGAAGCAAAGTTAGGGTGACATTACTTTGTTTTGTGGAGTTGAACAGTTCAGCTTTGACCTTGGAAACAAAAAAAAACTATCTCAACTTTTACTAACTGACCATATCCCACAATCCCCATCACCAAAAGGAGTTTGCTTTTAATCTGAGTTTGAGATTTGACAATTTATAACTTTATAACAATTCATGTATAAAACTAGAACAAAGCTAATAAATCTACAATGCCATGTGAACCGAGATTTGTTAAAGTATCACATCTAATGGTAATTTATTTCAGTCGCAAATGATAGCGAAGCAGAGAAATTTGTATTTCAGTTGAAAAAAAATGATTTTTGATCATTTTTGAAGTCATTTATCGAAATCTAAAACAACTTATTGCTTCAAGGCGAGTCGTATTGAAAGTCAAAGCAGGCTGACTACACATACGTAGATCCGTGCCTGTAAATTGTATCTTTGTGATGTTAATATACCTATGGAGGCTTGTACATACGAGTTGGTCATTTTCCATAATGCACCCAAACAGATCAACTCCGTTGGTCACCCAGAACAAAGTGTACCACCTGTGAGGCTACAGCAGCGAACCCTCAGTCCGTCTCTCTGTCTGTGCAGGAAATGAGCGGGCGAATAAGCAGACAGAGATAATTACAGAGCAAACAATAGTCGTCCTTTCTTTCTTCATCAACCTCCTGGCCCTACCCTCCCACCAGCACAGCGCAGTTCACTGTAATCTGTGTCCACTTGGTGGACAGTTTGGACGCACGGCATGCCAGAGTGGCTTCACACATCTATTCTGTGTGCCTATCCCTCCCCTCGCTCCCTTTGCTTCCACAAAACAAAGCGTGTTAACCTTGAGCTGCAAAACAGCTTTCTGCTGGCGTCTGAGGAGATATTAGGAAGGTGATTAAGTGAGATTGATGGTACTCTAATTCACTGACAAAAATAATGGCTCCTTGCTATTGTTTAATCTTCAATCTTCATTACAGAGAGGGTGGGGGGCACTCAAGAGAGTATGGTTTTTAGCCAAAAGAAGGCCACGCTAACAAAGGACGCCATCAAGGATGCTGTATTTGCATGTTTAATCAAAACAAATTGTAATTGAAAGTCCAAAGGAGAGTTTGAGAATGCAGTGAACTGTAGCCGTACAAAAATTGTTAGTGTTTTGTTTTTTTGGGATTTAAAGCATTTTGACCTCAATTTAGCCACGAAATAATACGAAAACAATCATAAAACTCTCCTCTGCATATTCCTGTTGTGAGTTTCATTCTGATGATGATTTACACAGACTCATAGATTTTGCCCGATCTCATGTCCTTGGAGCCCTGGAAACCTTTTCAAAAGTTAATATTTTAAAAAGAGTAAAGAAAAGTGAGAAAAAAAAAAGTTCCTCAACTCAGACGAAGTTTGGTTTTGGAGACAGAACGTTGTATAAAAAACAGAAGCCATTTACATTTTCCCCAGAGGGTCCAGGGCTGGTTTGTGAGTACAAGGTTTACGTGCTATTATTTACAATGATCTCTAACCTCCCTACTGCAGGAAGGTTCCCTTCTTGTGGAAAACAAAACATTGGGTTTCAAGTGTTACAGGTTCGATTCTTTCGCTTTTGTTGGATAAAGCGTCCTTGAGCAAACCAACGAAGCCCTATCATTTTCCAGAGGCGCTGTTCCAAAGCTGACCCTGCACGCTGACCTCCCGGTGGCGAGCGGCGAGTGAGCACAGCGTTCTTCCTTTGGGTGATCAATTCTGCGAGGAAAAAACTAATAAAAAAAAAAAAAAAGGAGGAGGCCGATAGATGCAGCCTCGGTTCTTCCCTCCTACATGGAGGTCAGAGCACAGGGTCAGCGGAAGAGCAGCTCTCTCACAGCTGACAGGGATTCAGTGTCTTGCTCAAGGACACTTCAGCAGGGAGGAACACGCGCCGAGATGCAGCCGGGTTCCTTCAGTTCAAGGGCGGAGTCCTCGCTCACTGCAACACCCTGCTGCTCTCAAATAATCAGAATGAATTCAGTATTAAAGCATGTTGTATGCCGTTTGTGATATACAAGGTCTTACATTTAGGATGAGGTCCAAAGATCATTGCATATCACAGTGAATGAAAAGGACGTTTCACTGAAATTTATGACAAAATAAACTCCCTTTCATCAGCTGGAGGATTTAGAGCGTACAGGGGGTTCTACTAAAAGATGTAAATATATTCAACACTTAAATCGAAGTCTATAATGTGCACAGAGCCTCAAAAATAGCAACACAAAGACAGTTAGCTTTGAAAGCAGCAAGAGGCTGCGTTTGATTGATTCAACTCAACATGATAAAGTAAATACTGACACCCCCCCCCCCTCCACCCACCCACCTCCCCTACTGACCCCTCCCAAGTTCAACGCATCACAGAAGAATTGGTCAAATTCGCTGTTCACTCCCAGCCCCTTTGCGTCCTTTTCCTATATTTTTCTCTCAGTGACATTCAACCAGTTTTCCATGGTTGCCTAATGATTGAGCGCAAATAGATGGACTGTCATTGCAACAAACAGCACATACAGATGAAAGGGGTCCCCCCGTGTCGCGCCGACATTTTGACACCATATCCGTGCATGTATAAGCGAGACAGTTTGCGTCCGTGTGTGGGTGGATGTGTTTGTGCATAAATACACGTGATAAATTGACTGCGGGCTAGTCTATGGCAATCCCTCTGTACAATAGGAACTATAGCAGCAACAGACACAATCCTTTTAATCTAGTGCATCTTTCGCGGCATCTCAGTCTGATGCCCGACTGCACAAAGAAAGGTCAGAGAGGGCTCAGCTTGGGTGGGTGGAACAAACAACTGGGATGCGCTGGCTCTTTCTCTGACTCTGTCTCTCCCTCCAACCCTCCCTCTCTCTCTCAGTGGCTTCAAGGTCTGCTTTGGCGTACAGTTACAGTTAGTTTGCTCCCCATCAAAGCAAACACAAACTTCTAAGTTCTCTAATAGAGTTATGTGTGTGCATGCTCCATGTTTTGGCAGATAAATAAAAATGAATGATGGGGGGTTTTTATAATTTCCCTAACAACTGAACTGCGCCAGGCGAAAGTGAACCAACTTGCTCAAAAAGTTCATTCCCTGTCACTCTCCCTCCTTTAACTCGGTTCCTACTTCATCTCTTTTTCTATTTATCTCTTCCCCTGTCGTATCTGCGGTCCATATCTATAATACCAGCAGCAAGTCTGAACATTTAATAATCACTTCTGCTTCCAAATCAGTCCTGAACCCGTGCCTGCCCAATCACGCTACACACCGCCTAATCTAACTCGTCCTCCTGAGTTCAATGCAGTTTATCAGCAAGAGAGAAAAAAGAGAACGAGAGAGAGCCACAAGGAAAGGAGAATTAAAGGAGAATGGAGCAGGAGGAGAAGGAGGGAGGACGAAGGGGGTCAGTGGAGGTAGAAAGGAGATGAATGCAACCCCTGTTCCTTCCCACTGTCTCAAACAAGGCCTGGGTAAACAGGAAGTACAGCTGCGCTCTCCCTCTCCGTCCCTGTGACTCTCTTGTCTTTCACCTCCAAAAATACACTGCATTCCCATTATAGCACAATTACATGTTCCTTATGTTACTGATATATTTACTAATGTGTAAATATAATAAGGATCAAAAGGGGAGAAAAAGGGACGCAAATAGAAGCAAACATCTTGCAGAATATCTCGTTGCCTTCTCGTCACATGGTGAGGAGTCACGATAGTTGGCAATCTGGACACGCAGTTCCCCTCAATGGGCCCTAATCCCCCTATTTCTTTAAGAGAGAGAGGGAGTAGAGAGGAGGAGAAAGAAGGCATTGTGGCTCGAGACAGTGCAGTAAAAAGAGGAGCGTACAGTACCAAATTGAGGTCGCGGCAAGACAATGGCTGCCCTTCACTGGCTCATTCACACACGGTCTCCACACAGCTCTATCAAACGCCTCTTTCTTTTCTTCTTCCCCTCCTCTGTTCTGTTCTTTCTCTTTCTTTCTCTCACGTCCGCCTTTCTTCTCGTCATCACAGAGGGGACGGGGGATAATGAAACCCCCGGCTCACCCAGGCTGTTCTGGGGCCCATTTTCAGAGAAGAGGAGCTCTCTCTCTCTCTCTCTCTCTCCCTCGCTCCTGTCAATGGGCACCTTCTCATCTTCTCTGTTCAGCGCCTTACACCAGCTCCACCCACTGCTTTTGTTTTGGAGGGAGAATGTATAGTTCAACAGGATGGGGTTTGTTTTGGAGAAGGATCTTTTATATCTTATTTCGAACAAGGCTTCGTGTTTTTCTTGCAATGTCTTTCACTCAGGATACAACGAGGTATCTGAAGAGCTGGATAATTATGTTTTCATCACTTGCAGATACCTATATTTAAAATAGAAACAGAAATAGAAAGATGTGCGTGTTCATTTTCTACACCTACGTTTCTGTTCTCCGCCCGACGTAGATTTCATGTTCTGACATAATTCAGACACCGGTCATTCGGTTGGTGCAACATTTTTCTAGAAGCAACGCGGGCTGTTTACCGGTTTGGAGGACAACTTTGTTAGCTGCTTATCCCATCTCAATTCTGCCCTCCCTACATTTCTCCTTTAAGGTGCGCTGCGTAAAAATTTGAATCCCATCTTGTAATACCACTTTGTATGTTAAGAGGCGATAGTGAGTCACTGTAACGTCCAGGCAGTTTGGTCCAATTTTAAATCCTGCCATTAGTTAATAGTTGGTTTCTTTTATAACATAATTGTAAACTTAGATTGTACAGACCAGGCAGTGGATTAATAAAAAAAAAATAGCAGTTGATTAATGTCATATCTTCCTTATCAATGTTTTTTAAGAGAGAATATACCAGCATGAAAACAGACAGAGCCAAATCAGATATCAACGCCATTTGAAAACAAATTTTTGATACGTTTTTTTGCATTCATTCTAACAAGACGTTAAAATACGCTGCTTCTTCTATTCATGTTAGACTGAGGGCAGACTGGGCGCAACAATGACTCACTATCAGGACTACCTGTTGCTGCGAGTTTCGACTGATCATTTACCATCACCACAAATCGATCTAATGAAAATGAGACGTTAGCTGCTAGTGACTTAACAGGTGATGATATATAATTAACAAAAAGTATCATGTAGTCGCATAAGGAGGGAAGTACTGTGAGCCGTGGGTACAAAATATCTCAGATTTTCAACTGATCATTTGAATGTTTAGAAATTAGAATTGAGGCACCAAAGATGTAATAATGAGGACAACATCTATGTCACATGAACAAACAGTTTAAGTTTTAGGATGCTGTACGAGGATTTATGTTTGATTTACAATTTTTAATCAAACAACTTTTTCAATAGGTATACTTATTAGATCTTAAATAATACTGCATATATATGCCGTATGACTATCTCAAATCTTAAAACTCTCTGTTATCACTCATTGACCTAATGTTGTTTCATTTACTTCAGTGAACTAAATAAATACAAAATACACAGTGCATTCAGTTCATACTACCATAGGTATGTCCAATGCATTCGTTTTTCACTGGCACGTTTGATTTTTACACCGTTATCAGATATATTCAGTTGGGCTGTTAGGGAAGAAAGCACCAGTCTAATATAGAGCTCGCTTTGTTTTTACAAAGATGCACAAATGTCTCATTCACGCACACCACATATGCTATGGACTGCTTGTAAAGAAGAAAAGACCATGAACAGTGAATTATGTTCCCTTTCTGCCAATGAATGGATTCATGGAATTCATGGTTTCACACTGACTCAAAAATGTGAGAATCCCTCTGCACAGAAACAAGTTAATAAGTGAAGAGTAAAAGCACCTTCGGGCTACTCTGGTCACAAAGGCTGATGATCCTGAGACCTAATTTAGCTTGGCAAACCTAATCGTTCAAAATTGATCGAATACAGAATCTGTTGGAGGCCTTTAACCGGTTTATTGCGAGACAACAGGAAAACAGGGATTGGCATTGTTACTGAAACCACAGAAAAATTGTCTTCTATTTGTATTTTTGCAGAAGGACATCAATTGCCCACAGGGCACAGCGCGTGATGGTGTTAAGGTGACCATTATTGCCTCACTGGAAAAGATAGCGCTGATGTTCTTTTGATGGTCAAGTGCTCTTCATTGGAAAGCAATCATATCTCATGATACACAAACAGTGGTTTACATTGACATTACAGTTAAACCTGTACAAACACATATATAGAGGAACCTTCAGATACTCCTAAACTCTCAGACACACATCATGCCTCAAGTCAAGTGGAGAGAAAAGAGATGTGAGAGGAAATATAGTATTTAGGTCACAGAGAGTAGACCGTGAATATCAATGCGAGGTGAACCCCTCAATATCCAAAGCAATTCACTGAAAAATACAAAACAGAAAAGTCAGAAGGGAGCAGACACATTAAAGCACCCCAACATATTCTTTGTATGAATACAACCACATTTTGTATTGTTTGTTATCAGCTAAAGTTCAGATGGAGCAACTGAGCATTGGTAATTTAATTAAGTCAAGTAGTTCAAAATCACAAATGTGCCTCATAAGGTGTAATAAACACAACATATGGGTTGATCAAAGGGGCTGTTTTCACCTGGCATTATCAATGCCTCCTCGGATCACAAGTGGCAAGATTTAAATCGTCTGTTTCCACCTGGCATTTCATGCATCTCCAAATGCGTCTGGAGAGACCACTTGCGCTCGGATCTTACTTCCCCCCCAATGATATACAAATTAACGTAGGCTCCATCAAGAAGATATACAAGTAAATAAGAAGAAGAACAGGAACCTGAACCGTCAGGACCCCAATGACTCAGGTCAGATTAATGAATTGTTTCAGATTGGATTAAGGGGGCAGCAGCTCTCTCGCAGCTGTGGGTCTGATACGTGTCGGAAATTACACAAGATTAACTAAAAGAAAAGATCTAAACCTAGAGGAGACTCTGGTGAAACGAGCCTCATGTAGCAGTATTGGGAGTTTGCTGTAAATCTCTCCTGTTTTCTGTACAGTTCAGCTGCGCTCGACACAATAATGCAGGGGTGTGTTTCTAATGATCTATGTGACATAATAGTCCATACTTTTCTGATAAAACCAAACAGGAAATGGGGGGGGGGATAAAAATCAACAAGCCATGTTACAATAATCATGGTGAAAAGACAGTCTTGTCCAAACTAGTCATGCTTCAATACTTTTGTTAATTAAATGCTATAACAACTGTTCCGTGACACTTATATTATCATGATTCAAAAATGTTGGAGGAATTCTGCAACCAGAAATCCACTGGTGGATGATTTGCTCCTTAAACATGTTAATTTTGCTGGCAAAGGTCTTAAGTCATTAGTCTGCACCTCATACTGTGCTCAACTTTTATGCCAAGGAAATATGTTTTTATTCTTAATGGTAGCATAACGAATGAATAAAATTTACTTGCACTCCTCACTTAACGTCATTTTGACAGCTGCTGGTGATGTGAAGCAACGTGAAGGTTGGTATTACAGGAGAAAAGCAGTCGATGCGGTGTGGTTCTTTCACCGTTATGTCACTGCCGTTTCGCATCACCGATTAAACAACACGGTTTCGAAGTGTCCGGCAGGAAACGGGCCGAACATAAAAGAGCTAACTGACAAGTGGGATGCAGAACGCGTCAGGTGGTCAGGAAGACGCAGTGCTAATGGAACTGATTGTGGATGTAGTCAAGAGAGGTGACGCTCAGTGGCCCACGGGGAACAGACAGCAGGCCTGACCTTCCAGTCTCACACAGAGCACAGCCACTCTCAGGCTGTAATTACTTGTCACACTGTGTATGTACGTGTGTGTGTGTGTGTGTGTGTGTGTGTGTGTGTGTGTGTGTGTGTGTGTGTGTGTGTGTGTGTGTGTGTGTGTGTGTGTGTGTGTGTGTGTGTGTGCGCGTTTTGAAGGAAGGGGTGTGGCACTTGCAATTGACCCAACATGCAAACCAACCCTGTGTTTCCCGTAAATGACATAAAAAAAAAAATTAAAAAAAATAAATAAATAAAAGCACCAACAACGCACACAGCTACCTGAGACCCTGACTCCCCCTGGTCCTTTCCCTTTCTGGTTACAAGTAATTACCTGTGGGCCTATGGAGGGGTGGGGACCATTGTGTGGGGCCGGCGTAGCACTCGGGGAGATGTGGGATTGATGCGCACTCAGCGACCTCTCTGATTGGGGTTAACAGCAGCCTCATTTGCATGAGGAGACGGGGCTTTCATTAGCTACAGTAGCAAGACCTCAGGTGCACAACACGCATACCTGCACACATGACCACACAGTACACACAACGCACACGCACATGCTGTGAGGGTAAATTATTTAACCTTTCAGAGACAAGATTGTCTGTGTGTGTGTGTGTGTGTGTGTGTGTAAAAATATCATCACGTTTGTCATGATGGCTCAACTTTTGCAGGGGAAAAATATACCCAAAAAGTTTGAATATATAAATTCATTTTTTTTTTTTAGGACTGCAGTTCCAGGTAGCAACAACAGTCACTGGAGACTTTCTCACTAAAATGTGTGCATAAGTAGTTTGAGAGGAAAGTGATAGTGAAGGTGCAGCGCGGCGACATAAAAAAAAAAAAAAACATTTCTGTTGTGTCGTCCACCTCAGAAGCAATGAATACAAATGATTCCCAGCTTTAATGATGAGTGGATTTATGCTCTCACTCAGAAGTTCATTTTGGTCACATGTTTCAAGTCAGTGTAACCACAAAAAACTTGAATGTGATGCGAAGTAAGTTTTTGATGGGAAAAACCCAGTGCTACATCAAATTGTGTAATAGGTACGTTGGTCCACAATGCAAAATGTATTAGTTTCACAATAAAAGTTCACAAACTGTGAGATGCATAACTCTGAATCACGCAAGGCCTCCTAATTCTTATGGCAAAACGAGGTAAACCTCATTTAACGTTTGCTTATACTGCTGACCCCACAGTCGTTGGGACCCTACTGCATATAAAAATGGAGGTAGCCTCCATGATGTCACTCAGTTTTTCTGAAGAGCAGTTTTGAAGCTCAGTTCCAGGTCGCTCTGGCCATCACTATCCAGGCAGCACTGACTCTGCCTTACTTCCTGGGTAATCAAATGGGCAAAGAGGTGCAGCTAAGGTGGACCAAACAAAGCCTGGTCGCTTAAACCTGCCAGCCATCTCCAGCCAACTGTGACGTCTCCCACCCAAGCAGCCACGTCCTGAATTATGCATAACTTTAAGCCTTAATATAATTCAAATGGGTGACTTTTATAAAAATGCACACTCTACATTTTTATGAACAGAAAAATGAACTGTAGAGCACAAAACCATGTTTTGTACCAGGCTATAAACCTGTTTATCTCTTCTGTAAAGATGGGTATTTTAACATGGGGGGTGTGTGGGGTGACTCGCTTTGGAGCCAGCCCCAAGTGGCCATTCGAGGAACTGCAGGTTTTGGCACTTCCTGCTGGCTTCGTCTTTGAGCCGTCTTGGAAACCCTTTGAATATTTTTTCAAAACACAATGGTTTTTGATTTATATGAGAATAAAAATTTAAAAAAATAGAAATGGAGTTTCTTGGAGACGGTTTTGGCAACGACTTACTACGCCAAATGTTCCTCTTTAACATCTCCCAGCAGCATTTAGCAGAAGCAATTCCAGTGAGCACCCGTGAGAAAAATAAGCCAGGACAAACTGTTTTTCTGTTCTACCTTTACCAGAAGGGGCTCTTGCAGGTTTTGTTTTGGCACTGAAAAGAGCTGATATTCTGGCAGCGAGAAACTATCGCCTGTTTAATTCACCATTTAAAAAGTTCCTTCACATGACACTCGCACGCACAGAAAAGGCAACGCCGACAACATACAGCTGACGACAGGCTCTGTGTAGATCTGCAACAGAATAGAGTCACGCTACAAAGTGGACACTTCACTCAGTGACACCTAGAAATGCTCTCGCGCGCACACACACACACACACACACACACACACACACACACACACACACACACACACACACACACACACACATTGTCACACACTGTGTCCTGCGCTGTCATGTATAATTCAGCGTGTGGCCGGGTGGGCAGATGCCTCATCCCCAGGGGGTCCCATCATGCCTTTGCTCGGATGAAACATTTAACAGCACAGGACAAAATGGAACACGGTCAATGAATAAACAGGAAAGGTTTCTCTAAGAACACACACAGAGCGGTCACACACACGCGCACACACGCACACACACACACACACACACACACACACAATACTCATAGGCATCGCACGGTGGCTTTAAAATACTCATTACATTATGTCCACACACCCACAGCTTTAAGGTTTAAAGGAGAAACTATTTTAATAAGTATTTTTAACTACATGATGTACCTTTTGGCTCTCCTTGCGTGTAACACTTTTTATCGTCATGACCTCCAAACCCTGCCGCACACTCACTTTCACAGACACACACACACATACACACATGGGCCGACAGAAACAGTGGTTCTCCTTTTAAGGCAGGGATGTCTTACTGAAAACAAATGGCCACTTGGCTGCAGATGCACACACACTCACTCACGCACCAACACACACACACACACACACACACACACACACACACACACACACACACGTGCACAAGTAGTGCAAGTAAAGGGTCATTAAATGAGTCACCGAGCAACAGTAACAGTGCTCTTTACAGCAGCTTAAGTGAATATCTGCAGAGAAATGACAATATGGACACATGATATCGATATCGTGTAGCATATTCAGCACATGATGGGACAAAGAATAGGAAGCGCTGCCTGTGTGTGTGTGTGTGTGTGTGTGTGTGTGTGTGTGTGTGTGTGTGTGTGTGTGTGTGTGTGTGTGTGTGTGTGTGTGTGCGCTTCTGGATGTGTGTGTGAATGTGTGCCAGGGCTTGATGGAGCTAAGAGGAAGAAGTCTGTAAGTGTGAGCAGATGTTGGTGCTTTGAATGTGTGTGTGTGTGTGTGTGTGTGTGTGTGTGTGTGTGTGTGTGTGTGTGTGTGTGTGTGTGTGTGTGTGTGTGTGTGTGTGTAAGTGAGTGAGAGCCTAAGAAGGCCTGGGTTGTAGACTGTGAATATTAATGTGTTATAACCTTGACGCGGGCGGAGCTGGCGGTGCCGGAGCGGAGCCTCCTCTGATGACATCAGACAGGGACTCCTACCTGATGTAACACACTGAGGCATGACTCCTCGCCACACCTCCTTCCTCCTCTCCTTCCCCCCGTTTCTATTATTCTGAGAGTTTTCTTTCAGGACATAATCCACATCCTCCACCCTTCTTCTTTAATCAACTCTCTTCTTCTTAAATCTGCTTCTTCACCTCTGTCACCTGCTCCTCTTCTCCCTCACATCTCGCCATCTGTGTCCTCCTCTGTTGTGTACTTCACCCCCTCCTCCCTTTCTCCTTGTATATATTATAACTTTGTCTCCTCACACCTCTTCCACCTCTCCTCCTTTTCAGTGTCTTTTCCCACTTCCCTTCCTCACCTCCCGACGCTGCCTCCTCACGCACATCCTCCACCCTTTCTCTTCTCCCGACCTGGCCTCCTTGTGCCTCGTCCTCCACCCTTCTCCTCCATCTCGCTCTTCTCTTGCCCTCAGCTCTCCTTTCTTCAACCTTTGTCCACCTCCCTCTCCTCTCCTGTCTCCTTTCTGGAATACATGTCTCAGCCCTTGTCCTCCTGTCCTCTCCTCCATCACCTTTCACCACTTTTCTTTTCACTCCTCCTTTTAACCAACCTTGTTTCCTCAAACCTCGTCTCCTCTGTCTCTCCCTCGTTTCTCCTCCCTTTTCACCATCACCTCCTCTAAACTTGTCCTCAACTCGTCCATATTGGTTCCCCCTCACCCTCTATCACCTCTCCTCCATTCTCCAACCATCTCCTTCCCTCTCTTCTATCCTCAAGTCCTTCACCTATCCTCCTCCATCTCCATCCCCTCTGATCTCTTCTGCCTCCATGCTGTCCTGTGCAACTCCTTACTCTTTTTTTCCCCTCCTTCCTTTATTTAATCTAGCCCTGTCTCCACATATCTCATGCCCTCCACTCTTCTCCTCTACTTTCTTTTTCTCCCACTGCCTTCCTTTGTCCTCAGCTCCTTCTTCGAATTTTCTCCACCTTCATTTCCTACTTCTTCCCTCCCCTTTCCACGCAACATCCCACCACCTCTCTCCTCTCGTGTCCTACTCTCACCCTTCTTTCCTTTAATGTAACCTTGTCTCCTCGATTTGCTTGTACCCTTATACGTCTTACATCCTTCACCCCTGTTGTTATTTTGACTGTCCTCCTCCAAAAAAGTGACCCCATACATTTTGTGCCAGTACCGTATTACAACCTCCAGCTATGTTTTTAAGTTAAGCCACCTCTCGTGATCGTATCGATAATGACAATCTGGCGTCCCAGAGAAGTGACACAGTTCACATCACGTCTGTTTAATGTGACTTTTTCCTTGTTAGGAGGAAGCAGGTTCGGTGGATGGTTCGATACATCAGGCAAGGACAGGTGCAAGAGATGACAGTTGTCTTCTTGTTTCAAACCAACGACTTGGGAACTTTTTTTTTTTTTTTTTTTAAATCGCATTTACTGTTGCCATGACGACAAACGCTGTATAACACTGGGTGCAGCAGAACGCTGTTCGCTTCCCGTTTCCGATCACAAGTCCGGACAGTTATTTAAAATCCCCCTTTTACTGTTGCCATGACGATGAAGGCCACGTAACTTTGACGCACAATGTGAGTCAAATCCTCATTATACCGTTATCTTCCCAAAACCTGAACAAAGTGGTTGTTGCACCAAAGCCTGGGGGCACTAATTTAGGAAACACTCCTGTGGGTCGTATTTGAGGGTAGATACAAGCATCTCAGGTCGTATGGGTTGGAGGACTTGTTGTTTCGCCCTCACCTCAGCTCTCCCTCTCTCTTTTCCACTTCTAAACTTGCCTCTGCTCGCATATCTTTTCCTTTTCTTCATCCCAACTTTGTCTGCTCATACCTCCGGTCCTCCGGTCCTGCGGTCCTCCGGCCCTCCTCCCACCCCCTCTCGTCCTCTCCTCTGCCCTTGTCCAGTATTATTGTCATTCTCCTCCCATTCTTTTTCCCTTCTTTGTGACCATATGTGATTCTGGCTGCACTACTAAACTCTCTCTCTCTTTCTGTCTCACTGTCTCTCCATTCTCTCTCTCCTTCTCCTCCACCCCTCCTTTCTCTCTCTCTCTCTCTCCCTCTCCCTTTCAGCTCACTGCCAGGCTACCACAGCCCAAACTGTTCAGCTGCAACTGTTCCAAGCCCAATAATTACAGCTTGTCAGAAAGAATTAATTTTCTCATTTCTCATAAAGACGTGTAAAAAATTACCATGTTATTATAACGCTGCCACTCTCTTGAGGCACCAACGAAAACCAAATTTAATTTAGGAAATTCTTCCCTCGCACATTAAATTAAACACATAAATAAGAGTTTAGAAATTGGGGGGAGGTTGTCGGGTGGGGGAGCATATGTTCGTTAGGCCGGCCCCAGCTTTGGGTAATGGCCGTCGTAATGTTTTGATGGGCTCGGCTATTGGTAAGCACCAATACATTTGCATGATCACCATCGCGGCAGGCAAGCGAGCTGCCAATTAGCTCTCATACAGCTCTGGACAGTGCTGGGAGAGAGAGGACAGGGGATCTATTTGGCATAGGAAATACACAGCAAGATATGGAACAGAGCTAATTAACAACCACGTATGGAGAAGAGCATATTTACTGCAGGGAAATGCGCTGAGGGACGTGTGGCTTTTCATGGAGGATAATATCTGTTTCAATATCTGTTAAAGAAACACTAATGACTTTAAGGAGAGTCAGACTTTCAGTTCAGTGGTGCAAATCCCCCCAAAATGGCAGCAGACCATGCAAGGAGATGCAATAAAATCTATTGAATGGAGTTATTTTGACTTGGTTACAATTCTATTAATACTGTTTTTGCTTTCACTTGGTCTGTGGTAAATATATTCACAGTTAAGCACTCTTATCCAGAGCATCACCGCACCAACCCTATGATTTGCAAACAACCACTTCAGCTATATTTTGTCATTATAGCTTACATTTTTACCTAATAATTGATGTTTTTGGTACAGTATTTTTTTTTGTTATTTTTGTTTTGTTAGCAGGATTATGGCCCTATTTTCAGGAAACTTGGTGGAGGAATGTAAAATAGGCCAAAAAAGAACCCATTCATTTTTGAATGAATTACTTTTCACTGTCATTGAAAACATTGTGTGGCCTTCTAAATATCATGCATAGGAATGCAACCAGGTGGGTTTTGTTAGACACTCATGGGGTTGTACACCGTGAATTCATACCTAAGGGTCAGAATATGAACACTGAGTTTCAACTGTGATGTTCTGAGGCATTTGAGGGAAACCATTTGGTACAGATGACCAAAACTGTGTCGCTGTGGTACTTTGGTTTTCCAACACGACTTTGTGTTAGTTCACAACGTGATGAAAATGTACAAGTTTCTCTTCAACATCCCTCCATCACTCCCCTTCCTCGCTGCATTTGGCTGTGTTGGCCCTACACATATACAAGTGTCTATGTTACAGATTTCCAAAGTTTGACAGAAAATTTGATGTGCGCCTTCTGTTTAAGTTTTTAAAGTCAATGATAAACTTGCAAATGCGCTTGTACGACTGGTCACAGAAGCACGCGTAAAACGGGTGCTGAAGTTGATCAAGCTGCTTATCTTGAAATATTTACTCACAAAGGTTATTGGCTCCCCCTGCTTTGTGCACATCACGGTGGTGCGCTACATTTGTGTCCAGCAGGAACAGTCTCGAAACTTTTTGATCACACGTCTCTTTCATCTTCAGTTTTTGTGCAAGGTAGCCATGTACAGCTGTTGTTTTGGCACTACCACCCAATAAATGATCAGAATTTGAAATATTACAATTATTGATGGCAATAATTGACTGTTTTAGTATTATCTAAATACTAAAACATATTAATAGTATACTATACTATTATTATTAGATTATTTCACATTAATGAGCAGAGTGCTAGACTTTGTAATCCAAACGTTTGGGAGCCAAACGGGACAAAGTTTTAGAAAAGGCAAATGTGGAGGCTTTTTTTTTTTTTAGAAACAGATTACAATTCTAACATTGTTTAGCAAAATACAGACATGTAAGAGTGATGTCGTCTGTTATAAAAGTGTGATGAAACTGATGTGGAACACCAACCATTCTCACTGACGGGGAACTCCCACAATGACACAAACTCGCCACAAAGTGTCCCCTCCAACTACATTGCGCAGCAAAGATGGACTTTCCCTGCCTGCAGCACAGGGCACACACACACACACACACACGCACGCACACACACACACACACACACACACACACACACACACAAAGAGGTCACCCCTGGTTGACACACACGCAGTGGGCAGAGTCATGGCTGATCTGACAAGGGCGTGACACACACACACACGCACACACACGTGCGCACACACACACACACACACACACACACACACACACACACACACACACACACACACCGCAGTCAGTGTAAGCAGTGCCAGCTAAAACTCCTCAGCAGAGCAGCGATGGGGGCGCAATCTGTTATCATGACACTGCCTTGACACACACTGTCTGGACTTCTTCACACACATAAACACAGGCAGACACAAACACACACACATACATACAAAGAGCAAGCAAGACACTATCACTCTATTTCATGGTCATTTGTCTTATATCTGGTTTTGTTATCACTGTCCTGCTCTGACTCCAGGCCCTGTGCTCCGTACAGCACCAATCCACCGCTTTTTGTCATCACAGCCGAGTGCGCCGCACAACAAATCTCCCCCGATTGTGTCACAACATTTAGAGAAACCCACCAGTCAAATTCATTTCTTAGCAAAGTTTTTAGATCAGTAGTCAAAGTTCCCAAACATAAAAAACACATGACTGCAGAATATTAAGGCTGATGCAGATAACAGGCCCTCGAGTCTGACAACAGGCCTGAGATGGGCTGCTGGTAAACTCAGTGTAAACTCAGAAATATTCTGAAGATGTTTGGTACATTGAGTTTACCAGTTTCTGGTCACGCTATACGTAAAGGCAAACACCATTTTGTTATAAACTCCATTTTGTAATAAATTATTCTCATATTCAAATCCAGTAATGACAATACACAGTCTAGCATCCACTTAACTCAGCTGTCCTGTCGACTGGATTTAATCCCGGCATGTCAAATACTGCAGTTTTTTGTTTTTTTTAATCAGGCAAGCGTCTCAGGTGCCTCAGGCTGAGGCACCAAAACCAAAGTGGTTAGGTGTTGGAAAATATCATGGTTTGGGTTAAAATAAGTTATTCTAAATATGTTACGTAAATTAGATATGTTTTGTTTCATGTGTAAGTCTTGTGTTCCATTCAACCTCCTCCTTAAATGGACTTGGACATTGTCACTTTCTTCTCGGTCACATGACCTCCTTCTTTGGCACGGGTCATCCCGACGCAGACGCCAAAGCCCTAACCCTAACCCTAACCCTAACCTATGGCTTTGAAAAAACTGCTCGACGAGAGAGTTGGAGTTACAAAGAAAGCACATGAATTTCACGTGCAAAAACTCGTGACCACATCAACATGTATTTTGCTCATGTGATACGTGATTTTGAAACATTTTCACGTAGATTCACATTTTCCACATATTTTTCCGGTGTTATCATAAGTTGCAACATGCGGTAAAAATGTGTCATACGTGTGATCACGTGTCCAATGTGGAAACATGTGTTTTTTTTTATCTGTGGGTAAAACAAACTGGTTTCAGGTGCGATGCTTCTTTTAAATGCAAAAAAAAACTGCAACATGTTCATAAGCTGAGTTCTTTCAAACCCTTTAGAGACTTAAAGGCTTCCTTATCTAATGTTTGTTTTTTTGTGTAACTGCTTTTGACAATTCATGGGGTTATTTGGCCTTAACTGTGTTGTGCCTGCATGCTGGCTGACTGCTTGTCGGGTTGAAAATGTTTGATTATGAATGTGTCATGTTGTCAGGTTTATCTGGATATAGAGATCTCAATGTTAAAGTGACATCCTGATTGAATAAAGTTTATCAGCTGTGCTTCCCTTCACACTATATTTTGAATCTGTTGTGGTTATGACAAGTTATTTTGAATGGGTGAGAATAGAAATTATTCTTTCACCTCAACACTTTTCCATGACGAATTTGAATGTTTCGACATTACTTTGTAAATTTCCAAGAAAGTTTTGCAGCAGCTCATGAGAACATCCATAAACTTGTTGTGGCATATAAAGCAACAGAGTGACACGTGTGTGAACATGCAGTAACAACAAAACAGGCATTCAGTTGAAGGTCTTACCAGTTACTTGAGGAACAACCCGGAGAGACAAATGTCCGGAGGTAATCAGCTGCACTGTCCACTGAGCCTCTTCACTCCTGGACACAAAGAAGAACAAACGACAGCTAATTAATAAAACAATATTTATGTCATCTACATTGAGATATGCAAAGGTGCATCCCTGTGGTGTTAGAAATTTCAAGTCTGAGATAGATTGCAAAAGGCCGAAGAAAGACGAAAGGAAGAATGAAAAGAGGTGAGGAGCAAGCTGAAAAATAACAGGAAACGAGGTGCGATCAAAAAGTTCAGCGACTGTTCCTGTCACACACACAAACAGAACGCAGCACAGTGACGCACATTCAGCAGGGGAAAGCAATAACTTGAGTGAGTGAGTACTCCAAGTTCTTTCACTTGATCTGCGACCAGTGGCACGAGTACATTTGCGATTTCACCATGGATCAGGAACTTGAGCAGAGAGTTTACATCAAACGGTGTGTCAAACTTGTGAAATCTGCAAAGGACAGCTTCAAAAAGCTTACAGCAATGAAGCAATGAGCCGGGTGAGGTGTTGTGAGAGGCATTTGTGTTTCAAGAGGGGCAAACGTCACTGTTCAAGACGGAAAAAAGGTGTGTCAGGTGCACAATGGTTGTGCACTTTGAATTTGATCCCGCGGCACATTACTGTGCTGTTCTCCGTCTGTGTGCAACAGGAACAGTCTCTGAACTTTTTGATCGTACTTTATAAATAATTTACCTCTAAGGCAGAGGACATGTTTATTGTATTAGAATATACATGCACATTCTACGTTGTTTTCGTGGTCATTTACATTACAGCCACCCTGACTTTAGTCGTCATCAAACTTTTACTTCAGTGAGTAACAAACTGACAGGCCTCTATTTTATATATCTGTCTGATTCAGTGGGAAATAAAGAGTAAAACTAAGAAGGAGAAAAGCTGAGGGTGGTAAAGTAACTAATTCCTGCTTTGAGAACCTTTCCTCTCTTCCTTGCTTCACTCCTCGTCCCTTGGCTCTCCCTGACCCTCCCCCTCTTGCTCCCTACATTCCTCCCTCCCTCACCCCCTTCCTACCAGAATTCTTCCATCTATAAATATCAACAAGAGAGTCTATAGAACTACATGCACACATACTGTGAACACACACGCACACGCACACCCGCACACACACACACACACACACACACACACACACACACACACACACACACACCACACGCACACGCACACCCGCACACGCGCACACACACACACACACACACACACACACACACACACACACACACACACACACCGGTCTAGACCAATGAGCACAGTGGCATATTGTGCCAGCCAAGCCAATACACACTTCCACGGCCATTACTCCCCATGGAAACAGGCGAGCGCGTTCGCACACACATGTGATGTTGACGTCGTACTGCACAGTGGCTGCCTTAGACAATAAGCTATTTCAGGGCCAAATCGCTGACAAAAATCCATTTTTCCACCCCACTAAAAAAGATCAGGAATGAGGGAGGGAGAAAGAGCAGGATGGAGAGAAAAGCTGAAATCAAATAAACAGTGGCGTACATCTCTCTTAAGCTGGATTTATCTCTGTATTTTGTCATCATTCTAATTTATTCCCCAACCTGCTTACAATTACTGCCTTTTCAAAACTCATATCGCCGGCTTGTTGTTGTTCTCAGAGAGATTGCGTGGTAGCTTCAAAATGAATGAGCGGGGGACTTGCATAAGGTGGAAAAGCTCCTAGTGTACTTTTGTAGATTATCCACTTGATACCGATTCATTTTCTCCCTCTCTTGTCACAGTTTTGTAAAGGAGGAGATGTAGGACATACATGCACGCACACACACACACACACACACACACACACACACACGCACACACACACACACACACACACACACACACACAGTACTGTAGACTGTAGAGGAAGGGAGTGGGCTCATCATCTTTAGTTGTGATTACAACACTTGGCAAGCGCTCCCCTGCCTGTTTGCCTGCCTATTGCCTTACAAATGGATTAGTAAGCCCTGTTCCATTTGTGTGTGTAGCTTCTCTGAGATTTAGGCTGACTTACAAATAACACCAATCACATTTGGGAGCAGCCGTTGTGTAGTCTTTTCCGGGGGAATAATATTGAACGATGTGATTTGGGGACAACACACTTTGTACTGCTTGTATACACTTAGTTTGGAAAACCCCAGGAGTGAAGAATTTAAAACACATTTTTGTACATGTTTCATAATAAGGAGTCTGCCTTAAATTTTTGGAGTCAGTCAGCGGTTAATCCACGGGAGGCCTGCTCGCTCATCCTCTGGTTTACATGTAATACAAAAGGGGGACAACTCTGATGTAAGGGAGAGAGAGAGAGGCTGGGATTCAAATACACATAATTCACAGTGAAGATTCATTGTGAAACATGATGTATGTTTTATAAGGGACAAAAAGACATTTTTGACACCATTGTGTCTTGAGTTTATGTCTTGAACATATTATCTGGTCCCAAAAGGGGATCCGAGATTTGAAGCTAGAATACATTTTAAAGTCAAATCTGCATGTGACTGGGCCTCTCAAGTGTGTGTTGGTTTGTTTTTTTATATGTCAAAGAGTGTGTAGATGCTTCTCTGTATGAATATGTGAGGTACCAAAAGCGAGGATGGTTGGAGTGAAACAAGACTAGGTCAAAACCTAGCATATGGCTGGAATCTGTATAAAACGCTAGAGAGCTTTTAAGTTGAAATAAGGGCTTTTAATTTGAAAACTGAGCCACGCAGCATTTGGCCAACCAGTGATATAACTTCGTTACTCAGTTACCTCGTGACACAGGTTCAGCTGTCTATGTCTTGGGTATTAACTTGGGCTTTGGCCCCGTTTACACTTATCATTTAATGCAACTTATGTCTGGATAAAACCCTGATGACTAGAGCTTCAGCCAGAAACTGCAGTAGGAGGCAAACTTATGCACCTCAGCAGTTTGGTTACAATTAGTCTCACATAGACAGACCAAACTCGACCATGGTGCCAGTAGTGGAGAATGGTCAGACTGCACTCATATGTCATTGTGAATATTGGGGGAAAAAACTCTGGCTTCTTTATATTTCTTTAAACCAATCACAAGTGAGCGTATTGGCCAGTGCTAAGTCCAGGATGTAGCGACGGTGCCTTTGAAAAATTGTCTCGCGGAGGAACTTGTTTTAGTGAAACATTGGCACCCGGGGAGACGAGACCTGGTATTAAAATAGGTAAACCTTTGCAAAAGATGGTAATCTTGTTTTTGTTTAGGTTGTTCTTGTTCAACATATTTAGTTGTTTGAGGATTCATTGGGAGGTACACAATGTTCTACTTTTTCAATGCACTATCAGAGGTGTTGTTTCAGCTCTTTGGTATGTCTGGAGGCCTCCGCGTTCTATTCAGAGCATGGAAATTCTTCGCCTTTTATATGCCATGTGACCCTAAGTAGGAATAAAAAAACTATGACGAAAACATATTGATATAATGTAATTGCACGCTGAACAATGTCTCTGGAAATGATATGCTTTTGATGAATTCATACCTTTCTGACTGTGCTTGGCATCGAAGAGTGGATTCAGGTCAGTTTATCTGTCAACAGCGAGTCACTAACTGCCCGTGAGCCAGTTACCAAACCTCATCATACATGTGGTTTTAGTCCAAGATCGCCACAGAGTGTTTTAAGTGCTTTGCTCCAGAGCAACTTCCTGGTCACTAACTCTCCTGCATAATTAAGGCATTACAGAAATGAGAGCAGTAATTTTCTGAGGAGAACAAGAAGACAAGAAGTGTTTAGTAGTATCTGGGAAGTGTGTGTGTGTGTGTGTGTGTGTGTGTGTGTGTGTGTGTGTGTGTGTGTGTGTGTGTGTGTGTGTGTGTGTTCCTGGGTGTGTACACATAGTGCTTCTGTCGACCCGCGAGTACAGTTTGTGTGAATAAAGCTCTAAGCTGAGCTTCCATTAAGCCCCTTTCAACACAATGCCTTTCTCTCTCAGAAACTCTGTCTGATGGAAATCTGCTTTTGTTGCTGCAGTTCAATGTCCCTGCTATCTCCTGACGGAAGGAGAGAGAAAAGAAGGTCTGAATGGGCCTCTATAGTTTTATGTTCCAGACAGTTCACACACACACACACACACACACACACACACACACACACACACACACACACACACACACACAAGCAGCACGCACACACTCACGCGCACTTGCCAAATCACACACAGTCCTTGCTCCTCTACAATAAAATCAATGCTCTCAGTTTTCCTCTCTGTGCACAGCATCTCACAGTGCCAAAGGCTTCTTGTGATCAAACACCACATCATGTTCTGCAACTTCTGATACTGATGCTAACACAGTGCTGCTTTTGTAGTCTGGTGTTGCTGTTCGTTCACATTGTGCTCCGTCGCAATAAAGGACGATATGTTTGATGGATGTTTTCATTGTGTTTTCTCTGTTTGATGGAAAATTCTTCTTCCGTTTTTTTTTTGTTGTTGTTGTTTTTTTTGTTACTGATTCTCAACCACAGTATTTGCAGTGCGCCTACCTTTTCAGAGTGTTGGTTAAAATAACATCTAAGACAGCTTTAATTTAACAAAAGGATGGAAAAAATAAAAATAAAAACCTGGCAAAAAATAGAAAGATGCCTTGACCTCAGTGGTTTTAAATCCAAAATTACATATTCAGTTTTTAACATCTTTAACCCTGTTTTTGTAATTAGAATATTAAGCTGCAAGACAATCAACAAAACTGATCACATTTAGCCCCAGACTTTGACTCCTTATTGTGTTTAAAGGGCATGTTTTTGTGTGTCAGGGTTTTGAGGGTGACACAAGTGGTAGGAACGTGATGTTGCCACATCACCAGCCAAGTAGGTGCACAAGTAGTTAAAAAAACACAAGAAGGAAAAAAAAAAATTGCTGAAAAACTGGAAGACTCTTCCTATTTTGTCCTCCAGGTTCTGGTGCAGCATCTTCATCAGAAAAAGAGTTAGACACAAAGTATGCTCCACCTCCAACCCAGAAGTTTCAAAGTACCATAAATGACAAATATGACAATATAATATTAATTATGGTTGAGTATTTAAACCTTCAATATTGGTTTTAATCTATTATTTTTGTTTTACTTTGAAACTTCTCTTCTTCTGATAAGGATTCAGCTTTTTGTAAAAGTCTGGATTTTTTTTTTTTTACAGACTCTATAAATAACTCTGATGAAGACTCTGCCTCAAAACGCGCTGGTGAACCAAAAGAAGATTCTTCTCGTTAGTCAGCTCGTGTTGCTGAGTTGGGTTACACAAGTGAACATATGTCAGGAAATATGTTTGGTTTCAGCAGGAGCGCTGCGCCGCTGCTCCCAGGGTTACCGTGGGATCAGGAGTGTCCGAGGACATAAAGCCTGATTGTTGGGAAAGATAAAGACCGCTAACAGAGTGGCCGGAGAGGGGAGGGACCACAGGACCTTCCCGCCAAGGGCTGCTACACACACACATACACACACAAAGATATGAACACATCGAGAAGTCAAGGAATCCAAACAAAGCCTTCTGCATTATTTACAGTCGTCGTGTTCACTTTCTACAGTAGTTTTATATTGAATAACACAATATAAATACACAGCGTTTCAGTGGGGTTTCGGCATTATGATGGATGGGAGATCGTAGCACTGTTGGCTGGTTATATAACGAGACTGTTTGGACATGCTGATTGTCCCAGACAGTGGTAGTCAGATAAAGACAGAGAGAGAGTGGGCGAGAAACATTCAGATAGATAGAAAGTCATTAAAGTGACAAATACAGTCTTTTAAATGAAGGTGTGTTTCAAATGTAAACATTAACACTTAGAGATGGGAGTCTACTCACTGCTATTGTATTGGTCTGTGTTAGATTGTCCAGGTAACAAATACACTGTTGGCTCAGTGCACATGCATTTGTCTGGCTAACTGACCAGCTGCATGCAATCTGCAGAGATGCTGTCACACACAACTAATAAACCTCAGGGAGAGGAGGAGGAGGCGCGGCACACGCACGCACGCACGCACACACACACACACACACACACACACACACACACACACACACACGTATATTAACTGTAGCGCATACATAGACTCATAGAAGACAGTACCCGGGACATGAGGAAACTCAAAATGAAAATAAGTTAATGAGCACACACAAACACAGACAGTGACCTCCGTTGCCGAGTGACTCAAAGCATCTGACTGGGCTAAATGTGAGGGACTCGATTGAATTATAGACAGGATACAATGGAGACAGATGGGGGGAATTTTGGCCTGTAACCCTACATAACTATTGTGTCCACCTGCATGTCACCAGGGCCAAAAACACTAGTGGAGGAATGACCGCCGGCCACGGAGCAAACATCAAACGATTCTTGGAAGTTTGGTGTGATTTTCTGGTAAAAAGAATAACACATAACCCAATAACAAACACAATTTAGTCCAAAATCAATTTCAATTTTAAAGAGTCAGTTCTCATGACATATTTGCCCACATATCTCAATATTGTTATCTAGCCAAACAGCTGCATGGAATGTTTTTTTGGTGGTTTTTTTTTTAAGTAGCTTTTATTAAATCTGAGGTCTCTAATGTTTTTCTGAAAGACCAGCACACTAATTTATGAAGGACACGGTGCCAATGAAGCATGTAATACACCCATTAGTCCACTAAAGGATACCATGGCAGTGTCACGCTATGCCTCGCGTGGGCGTGAAAAGTACACGACCAAGGCCAGAGATGGAGGTCATGTGAGAGAGGCCATGTGATGAAGTACATAGAGTGTCACAGGCCAAGCAGGGAGGTTTCACCCACGAGACTAGGGCTCAAGGCCTTCAGAAAACGACATGGATTTCTTTACAGTGACGTAAGTTACGCACAAAATTTAACGTATTTAACGCTACTTACATAAAATTACTTCTTCTAATCCAAACCATGATATTTTCCTAAATCTAGCCAAGTACTTTTTGAGTCCAACTTTAAAAAAAAAAGTAGGTTTTTCCAAGACCTAATCACGTGGTTTTTGGTAGCTAACTTTAAGGAACCTTATCTTTCACATCTTTTTGAGTCAAAATGTGACAATTTATGTATTCTGTTAAGGACTGATGAGTGTATTACATGCTTTGGAGTGATACAAGGATGGGTGCTCAGTTTTTCATTTTTCATTTTCCAAGTCTTTGAGCACTGCAATTTCAAATCTAGTCACCTCCATAGTCTTTGAGGTTTGGAGCGGAAATCTTAGAAGCGTATGTAAAACCTGAGCACATAAAAATGAAAACTATCTGCATGGCTACATATCTGTAGAAGAAAAATGTGTCTCTTTACTATCAGGATCCACTGACCCTAAAAAGGCCTCTAACCAAAGAGTGACACCAGAAATGACTGCAATGCACTTTACAGAGATTGTGTGTGTGTGTGTGTGTGTGTGTGTGTGTGTGTGTGTGTGTGTGTGTGTGTGTGTGTGTGTTTGTGTGCGCGCAGCAGCAGTTGTAGCATCTGCAAGGGTTACAAAGTTGAAGTCCAATCTTGTTTTATCAAATTAATAGTGGCCTTCTCAGCATGCCTCCATGCGCGCACACACACACACACACACACACACTGCATCTTTATCACTTAATCATGTTATTCACGGTCAGCTGCAGTACAACACACACCGAAAATATGCACCAACTCCATGACACTATCACAAAGTGTTGATACAGAACTCACACACTCCACATTAGGGTGCAAAATATACGTATGTATGTCCATGCGAGTAGAGACGCGCGCACACACACACACACACACACACACACACACACACACACACACACACACACACACACACACACACACACACACACACACACACACACATATATTGTGTGACAAAGTTAAAGGCTAAAGATCAAATATGTCATTGAGGAGAATCTCTTCAAGCTTCGGTTGCAGTCACTCAAAGCCAAATAAAAACCATTATGTTAGTCTATAAATGCACATGGAAATTAAGTTACTTTTCACAAATGATTTCTTAAAGATACAATTCACTATTCAAACATGTCAACAGTAAAGGGCTTGCATTGTGCTATACAATGTTCCATCCTCAATTCAATCCATGTGGAAAACAGCATAGCCACAGCAAATTTCATTTATTTCTTCGTTCATTTAAAATGGATTATGGCTATAATGCTGCATTCTGTAAATTGTAATGTTAACAATAATAAAATGCACTTCATTATATTCCATGGGCAAATTGATGCCCTGGAGCACATTATATGTAATGAAGGCTGGTCTAATATTATACAGACAATGCAGCATTGGGTCCAAAGATGTCATTCTGAACCACAACTTATTGGAACAAATGTGCTTTGCAATTATGCATCGGTGACATCAGGGTTTTGTATTGTTGTATGGACAAGGACGCATCCCAGTACCTTGACCCCTTCACAGAGCTGGCCAATAGCTATTCAGATCCGACGGTTCCTTTTGAAATACAACATCACTACTTTTTCTTTGCCAAGTCTAAATCAACCTGGGTAATTAGAATTAGAAAACAAGGAAGAATGAGACCTTTTCTGTGCTCGCTTTGTGCGGCAGAATGGGTAGGTTGCATTTCTGATGGATGTCAATAGCAACACAAGAGACGGAGACCTTATACAGACCTTGAAACAAACATGCAAACATTTTACAGAAGCAAACTCATTTGACAAACACCATACTGACATTATGTCCTGTTCTCTAGGGCTCTCTGAACAAACATGTATATCAGTGTGTTGTCGGCTTCGTCCGGAGCATGGCGAGGTTCGCGCAGGAGACAGTGCAGCCACGGCGGATAAGAAAAACCGGGATCAATGCAGTCATGTAGCATACGTGGAAGCAGTGATTCTCAATTTCTATTGTTCACTCCGTAAATCGAGTTAGTGTGCCATTTTTCAGTGCCGTTTTTCTCTACTTTATCAGGGATTTCACGTACATATTTACTGGGTTTTGAGGTTTTCAGTAAAAATATGCATTTCTCCATCAATTTTGAGCATTATTATTATCCGTGTAGAATTTTCCAAAACTTAGAAAAAGCTACAGCAGGTAATAAACAAATAACACCGGGGAATAAATACAACTATTAGATCTGGGTAAAGTCCTTTAGTTAATTTGATGGTCTCGCTAGGTTGTGCCCAAAATGGCTTGCATGATTTACTTAAGCCTTATAATGGTAGAAATAAAACCTTGTTTATGAATTTACTAAAGATCATGTAGTACAAGCTGTTCTTCACCTCGTGTGTTTCTTTGTCTTAAGTACTGTTCAAACTACAAATAAATGATGAAAATGTGACCACATGAAATGTGAATAGACAAATACTTTGTTGTGTGACTTGCTGGTATCATGAATACATTACGGTCAGGGGACAATAAAGCTTCTCTTTGTACTCAGTCCTTCCAGGAACTTGTAATCAAAATAGTTAACATTAAATCAGAAAAATCTCTGCAATATCTCGCAATTTTCTCAAAATGAATGCAATTTCTCTGTAATAAAGGTTCTCAGTAGAAGCTCTGCTGAAGGCACTATGGCACAAAGTATGCCACCAAATACCTCCTCATTTACAGTCAGCTCAGCTCTTCAACCTCTTTCTCATCATCAAAACAAACCACATGCTGGTAAAACAGGAAGTGAACAGGTTTGTGGGAAATGTGGTCTTCTCATGAGAGTTAAGGCCTTTACATACTGGGGCATTTTATTTTCCTGCACTTAATCTGCATGTTAATATATATATTTTGGGGGCCTTTTTGTAATGGATACTTTCACACAGAACGCAAGTATTTTGAGGCAAAAAAGCAATGTTTTAGTTTTTGATTCTGAGCTTTCAAAACCGCAAATTAAGGCATCAACCAATCACGTTAAGCATTTCTGGTATTGCGGCATCCCGAGTTTCTAAACTCCTCTCTCAGATCAGCTGCCTGAATGTTTGTCCAGCTGCTGTGTCATGAGTGACTGATGTGCTCTAGGATACATCACGTTAAAGCATCTCTGTGTCAGTTTAAAAGAAAAAGGAGCGCATGTTCATGACAGCATTATAGTTTTTTTTTTGAACTACAGAGGTATACTTTAATACCAGCCACGACAATTTTAAAGGTATTTTTGCCATGTGGAGTCCATTACGTTTTCTGAAGAATGAGCTGGTACAAATCTATTGGAATCTTTTTTGAACAACTTTTGCCGGTATGAATAGTTATGAGGCAAAATATTCACTTATTACATATCACTCTTTGGGTTGTAGTTTTAAAAAAAATGGAATTTGTTTTACATAGAAATAAAATAAAACGTTTTTGAGAGAAGCCACTGCAAAATTATAATTTCAATTGCAGCAATCAAAAACTAAAATCCCAGAGGGCCTGTTGAATACATCATTTGAACAGATGTGAACACTGAGAAGACACCTATGGCTGCAAAGAAAAAAAGCTGGTTCTTTGATATCAAACACTTGAGCGTGGTGAGATTGGTTTGTCAGCTGTTTCATGCCAATGTTAAGAATAAACTCTGAATCTCAGCTTTGAAGGCAACATGGATGACTGCTCAGGAAATAAAATGGAAATGTGAATATTTACATTTCCACAAATCCTGGCAAGCTTCATATGATGCGATCAAAAGTCATAGTACATGGCATACCTTTTTTGGGTTTTTTTGTGTGTGTTTTGTGGGGTTTTTTTTTGTGTTTGCAGCATCATACTTGGTGGTGAGGGAGGTGAGTGGGCGTAGGAGGTTGGGGGACTTCAGCATCCTTCTAACATGCAATAGGCTGTAAATACTTTAATTTTAGCATTTTCCATGAAAACTGCTATGGTGCATTATTTTCATGGGAAAGTTTCTGTAACAATCCAGCATAGTTTGGAATCAGCACGAGTGTCAAGAAAAGCAGTCAGATTCCAAGGAAAAGCAAGCTTGATAAATTCTGTGCAGCACTTTTGCATGCAAACCAATCATAAGACAAGACTAGTGACTGCAGTCACATTTAAATAGAGCGAACACAGAGCTTTTGTCACGGCCAAAAAGCTGCGAGTTTAATTCGTACAAACCGAGTGACGTTACAGAATCCGCGTCTGAAAAGGGGAATTTCCGTTAATGGCACAGATGTGGCATTAGGTGGTACTGTAGGTGACATCGTGATGGGCAGAGAGGTAGTGAAAGATTAGGAGAAAGGCCAAAGTGGATCACTCAGGCTTGTTTTTCTCCATTCTCTCTCTGCCTCCATCTTTCTCTCTCTCTCTCCCCCTCTCTCTCTCTCTGACAGTTGCAGTACCACTAACACCGCCTCCACAATTAGCATCTTCTCATCGACTATACACAAATACACACACACCCAGTATACACACAGTGTACCCACACACACACACAGAGTACACACACACACACACACACACACACACGGTGACACCCCAGGGCCCCGCACAACCCAAACAGCATAATTAGACATCCCCTAAACAAAGCACACACACTGTAATTACTCTGTAATGTTACATAGCGCAGGGGACTCAACAAAAGCCATTTTCCCTGGATCAACCAGGAGCATGCACACACACAGACACACACAGACACACACACACACACACACACACACACACACACACACACACACACACACACACACACTATACTCTTGTCCCATTTGTCTGTGACTGTACATTTATATTGATTTCACTGGGCAGAGAATTCCCACTGGCAGTTGTGAGTAGCCCTATGAGTGTGTGTGAGCATATACTCTATCTATAGCTACGCGTGTGTTTCCTTACATATATGTATGTACAGCATGTGTGTGTGTGTGTGTGTGTGTGTGTGTGTGTGTGTGTGTGTACCTGACCTCGGCAGCACATGAAAAGGCAGAGCAATTGAATTTCTTCATCTTGTGTTTTGTTTAGTCGAGGGAGGAAGGCACGCTTTAAGTATGGAGAGAGGACACACACACACACACACACACACACACACACACACACACACACACACACACACACACACACACACACTCCTTTCTTCTCCCCCTGTCTTGTTGCATCTCAGTCTCCAGAACGGGACATGACTAATTTCTCCAGACAGAGCGACAGCATAAACACAGGCCCCCAACACTTGTGCTGATACCGTTCTTGACAGGACTCCCCTCAGCTCCAACAATTCGCCACCGCCCCCCAATCTGATCTGTACATAGCAGACTCCCCCAGCCCCCAAACACACACACACACCCTGTTCCTCCTCCCCCTCTCTCCACCCCTTTTTTCCACCACTGTGCCCCAGAGTCAGCATAGATATTTCTCTAAGTCCAGTAGAAATAAATTAAATCTCTGTGCCAAACCAAGTAGTGTGAAATCACATTAGATCTTAATCAGGGACTATTGTATTAGACTCCTTGGGATTATTTTTTCTTTATTACGGGTGTTAAGTTTCGTTGTAATGAGTTTTATTCCAGAGAGTATGCGTGACCATGGGGAGAATATCAGTGATGACTGTTTGGAAGTGTTTAGCTCGCGGATGGTTGGAACAGGTCGCAGTGTTTCTCATACATAGACTTACTTGGACGTGTCGCCCAGGTTTGACGGCCGCACAAGTATATTTGGTGATCCATTTCAGCAATTTTCATTTATTTATTTTCTTAATCTATCCAAAATTAAATTAAAAGAAAGAAAATATTGAATGTATAACATATGCATGGGAACTACAGCCGAAGGGAACTTCAAGGGAAGTGACGTGATACAGTGAATTATTGACAGAACAGAAAATTAGGACAAGTATGCAATAAACATTGTTTTGTTTTCTATGACAGATGTGAGTAGTGTGAGCCTCATCTATTGAAACCGTAAAGAAATGCATACAGAAAAAAAATAATGCAGATGCTGTTGAATTTAAGCTGTAATGGAAAAAAAACGTGTGTTGAGTATAAATTTGTTATTATTCACATAAAAGAAGCTTCACAAAATGCAGCTTGTTTGGGTGGAGCTCAGCTATGTGAATAAATTTTACTAAACATGAGTAGCTCACAGACACTTTCATTTTGTCAAAGTAGCTCTAAGAGGAAAAAAAAGGTGGTAGACCGTGTTCCTCTAAGCTCTGTGGGTTTGATACTACAAGGGCACCGATAGAAATAGCAACGCGTCTGATTTATTCCAATTCAGAAACTAGTTTTAAATCATGGATTACCTCTTGTAATTCATCTATATGATGATGATTAAAAGATTGTGAGAAAATTAAACCAAAACTTCAAACTTGACATCTGACGTTTGTACAACCAGTTGCTCTTGTATCTCCCCTTGAAAGAGGAACTCGCCATTTAATTCACCTTCTGAAGTTAGTAAATTGCATGGAGCCTAAAGTCACTTTATTGATCTATGGACAAATCCTGGTCCCGGTGTTTATTACAGAAACATGTACCTTTCCCTCAAAAAAATCTAGTAACAAGAGTTTTAATTAATTTAATACCAGTTTATAATAAGTTGAACTCACAGGATTGTGCTTTAACGAAGAGTTGACATTTGCTTCTCAAATAATTTCACTGTATCGTTTTAGGACAACATTTTAAAGATTTGGACGGGGGCATTTTTCCTTTATTTGATAGCTGCAGTTAAGATAGAAAGGAAACGTGGGACTGAGAGAAAGGAAAAGACATGCAGGAAAGGTTGAGCCGGCTGGCTGGGAGTCACACCGCAGACTTTTCTCTCGTGTAGTATGCACCCCAACCACTCGACCATTGGCTTACCATTGGATATTTCAAAGGTGTTTTCAAAAACACAGGGTCGCAAACAAGAAAATGAGCCTGCGGTTTAATTTCTTCACACGGGCTCCTGTCTATTTAGATATAACAGACAAACTGATTGAATTCCTTTTGAACACAGTAATCTGAAATATTCCCTCAAACATCTGTGCAACTGGAACACAAATTCTTATATATGCTCACTCTTTGACTGGAAGAAACTCCTGCAAAATATGTTTTTGTAGACAAAGTGGTATGTACTTCTAAGACTTGGGTGACCCAAGGAAGTCCTCCACAACATGACCCAAAGAAAAACACACACTATGCACACAATCTGGATTGGCTGACAGGATATTCAGCTCTGTTAATAATGAAGAAATGTCTAACCCTGAACCCAGAGCCTTAGCAGGAAGATAATGAATAAATCAAGCTCTTGAAAAACACATATAAAGCTCTTTAAACATTTCATACAATGTTTACAAACTGTTGTTATCATTCCACTGAATCATCAAGAGCTTAAACAACACATATGTGGGCTAAACGTACCATTGGCGAGGTGAATGAGAGGATGAATAATTCCCTGTCCCTGATTCAAAAGGGAGAAGGTGAGAACTTGTGATGATAATACGCATAGGATTTAGAAGTAGCAGTTTCCAAAACTGTAAGTTATGTGGAAGTAAAGAAGAAAAAAGGATGTTTTGGAGTGTCTACTGAAAGGGCGCTGAATGGGTTACCCTTAAATTCAGTTTAATCCCCTCAGCTTTTATCGAGGCATTTTGACAACTGAGCGAAAGATGCGAGCTATGGTAAAGACATGAAAAGTAAATGACAGGATTTTTACTTTTTCTTTAACTGTTTACAATAAAAAGGTCATTGAAGGTTCAAAAATATTTCATGAGTAGGGAATTGAACTCGGGTCACTGGAGCTGAAAGAAAAATCGATACAGCCGTCCACCTCCATGACCCCGAGCATTCAACTCCCTCTGCACCTGTTGGATGTCACACTGCTGCCAGTTTTCTTTGTGTGAATACACAAACTAATGCAATGTGAGATTTTTGCTTGTTTACGTTTATTAAGCCTGTCTTACACTCTGACTTCCTTTTATATGAGGTCAACATGCTTTTCCATATGCCTTTATGTGTTTGGATGTGTGCATCTTAAAGTGCCCATCTGCATTTACACATTTGTGTTGGTTGTGTGTGTTTGAGGCGGTAATTGCTACGTGCATTTTTTTAGGACAAATTTCCCCATTTGCTGTCGGGTGAATAGCAGATACTGCCACAATATCATTACCATTTACTGTATTACAATTTTATAGTTAAAAGTGATAATCAAATGGGAAATACTTTTTTAAGTGTGATGATTGAGCAGAATAAACTATTCTACTATACTAAATTATCTACAACTATACAGCTCTAATTTTTATTTGCGGAGCATTATAATGTAACTAACTCACTGATTTGAATTTTTTTTTTTTTTTTTTCAAAACTACCTCATTAAGGGCTAAATACATGTATCCAGTTTTTATACAGAACTGTTCACTCATCTTTCAGATCAAATCAGATTTTTAGAACAGACTGTCCGTAATGTTATTTGTAAGTGAGCAGATCAGAGTCGGTGTGTCCAGACATCACAAACCTCTCTGCATGGGTTGATGTGGTAATGACGTACACGCGCAGCCACGCTGGTGACATGGCATGCATTTCGTTGGGTCTTTCAAATATCAATCTAGAAACAAACTGGATCTGGCAAAAAAACGGATTTGGGCTGGCAGTCTGAACAAGGCTGAAGTGTTAGTGCATCAACTAAAACTAAGCTATAAGTAAGTGAAAATGATCACAGTTAAATCTCTTAGCTTCCCGGCTGACTGAGAAACAATTTACAATTATGAATCAGCTGTTGTGAGCTACATTCCCCAAACTGTAATGTGTAACTTTACAAATTCAGAGGCTGAAAGGCACAGAGACACACACGTGGAGGAAGGAGGAGGGGGGAGAAAGCCTCTTTTCCAGCCTTCTGCTCTGACATGGCTCACCTAACACGCTTTAGCTGATCACATTGCAGCAGAACAGTACATGAAAACATGAAAGGGAAGACTATGCATGGTCAAGAGCAGTGAGCCAGCCTTCACACATACAAACACTTAAAGTACAAAGGCCTTTGCGCACTTGTGTGTGAGTGAAGGCCTGTTGACAAAGTGTGTGTGTTTGTTTTTGTCTCAGTGTAGAGGCCACACATTTGCACAAACACTTCAGACAATGCGGCTGAGACTCTTCTCTGCACCTTTTCTTTGTTGGTTTTCTCCCCTTCTCCTCCGCCCGTCTTCCTATTCTTATTTCCTCCTGTTTCCCCTCACTATTCTTGTTTCCTCTTAGTAACAAGGGACACGCCATCAGCTTTCATAGCCCCCCCTCCCCCCCACGCTTAGCCAATGCCATCTGAGCGAGGAACCGCAAACAGACAAAGGACACAAAAAAAGTGAAATTATTGATTTGATGTCACTGTCAATTACAGCGAAGAGAGGAGAAGAGCAGCACAGAGACTGAGAGGAGAGAGAGGAAAGAGACTGAAAGCGAGCTATTGGCATCACAAAGGTAACGCTAATGATGAGGGGGGGAAATGTAAATGTACACTGATGAAAAAAAAAAAAAAAGGTATAAAGCCTATTAATATCTAATCAATATAATTGTTTCATGTGATTACGTGTGCTTGTGTGTGTCCACATTTTGCTGTGTAAAGTAGCTTGTTGCTGCTAATGGTGATGAACACATCATTTTTGTACCAATGCACGACGGGAGAAGCAACAGTGTCACACAAAAAAGCACACAGCAAATAATGGTCAAGGGTGATGTGGCAATCCGCATTTCTTTTTTTTTTTTCTTTTTTTTTTTATAATCTTTTATAATTTCTGTCTTTTTAAAAGTCGTTATAATGATGTTTAAAAATCTCAGAAAACCGAAACCAACCGAATCAAAAACATGCTGCTTTTTTCCTCCCCCCCAGTATTTTTATGCATCTGGACAAATTAAAAAATATAAAGTAGAACGTTTCAGAAGTCACTTTGGGTGATGTTTAAAAGGTGCAAAGAATACAGAGAAAATACTGATTATGAAAAGGTCTGCAGATCAGGGAAATCTATTGACTAAGAATGTTTAGACTTCGTAAAAATAAAGTAAAGACCTCCTAAAGTGAATGAATGGACCTGAAACCTCATAACACAAGCAACTCTGAACCATCCAGAAAGTTGACCAGGCTCGTCAAGGAAAAGTTAAACTCTCGTGGGTACAAGGTTGACTTCCTTTACTTAAAGAAGAAATTGAAGTCGGTGTGAAAGGAACCTCAGAACACAGTCTGGACTAACGAACCAAAATGTTTTCAACCAAAGGAGCTGGTCGTGGTCTGGATCAAACTAAACCACGGTTCGGTTCTCTGTTGGACGGTTCGGACTATTGGACATGAATTACAGGAAGTTGTGGACAAGAAAATGATCCGCAGCAGGACATGGGAAGAAGAGGAGACAAAGTATTTAATTGTACTATAACTTATTTTCAGAGAGGAAAATAAGTTCAGGTGGTAATGCCATCATCATTATAATATCGTGGTGTGCAACTGAATCTGTTCCTTACTTTTTTCCATTCAAACAGAAAAGGGTACCGATGGAATTTACAACATGCCACGTCAAACCCACAACTACAAACCAATCATTGTCAAGGAGGAGGACGCCTGAACGTAGGTAAGTCACACAAAGTTCTTTAGTGTGCTCACAAAAATGTGAAACCAAAAATGACCAGATCAAATGTACACAATGCAACGAAAATATGAACCTTGTTCTGGACTCACAGGTGTGAAAACGCTTTAGGTGTCAAACAATCTAACCTAACAAACCTGTTGAGCAAGGTGGACTTGTAACTCTCCAGGTACCTACAGGACCCTACAGCAGCCCACATATTGCTGTCATGGCGGGGTGTGGAGGGTGGGGGGGGGGGGGGGTTGCACGTAAACCTTGCGCGAGCTATCTTGGAGCATTTCATGCATGCACAATAAAAGGTCTGCCAGAAGGAATTGTGAGTGACAGATATTGAGGAAAGGAGAGACCTGTATTGATCTTGACCACGGAAGCAGGGGTAGAAGAGGAACAGAAAGAAGAGGCATGGGTGAATAAATAACCTGTGAAAAAGCACTTCCATCACAGTGCACAGCGTATTCTCCACAACCCAAAGACTGCTGCACCTTAAAGGGTCTGAAGAAAGTGTCGACCACTGAGAAGAGAAGGCACACAAATCCCTATTCACGTTCATTAAAAACTATTCTAATGATCATGTTGTGATAACACACCGGCCTTGGCGACACAACGCGCACGTCCAGTGAAGATGACGGCTATAGAATGAAGAGGGTTAACAGAGGCAGGAAATGAGTGAGGTGGGGGTGGGTGAGACTCCATCTGACTTCAGACTAGAGACAACTAGTGGAATGATAAATGTGTTTATGCGTGTCTGCATTTGAGCACATGTGTAAGGGACGCGAGGGCAGGGTGAGGATACGGTTGTTGTTGTTGTTGGGTTTTTTTTTTCAGAGGACACGATGTCTCATTGCACATCACACACACACGCATACAGTCAGGCAAACACACACGCCGCATGTCACTGCGCATTACTGTTGCTTTCTGTGGGCGCCGCGTCCAGACAATGACAGGCAGGCAGGAGCCACAGCATAATGAGAGAGAGCAGGGGCCTTCGCTTGCACACACACACACACACACACACACACTTCTACACGCACACACAAACGTAGAGGGCAGTCGGCTTCACTCCGTCCCCCTAGCCTCTCAATTACCCAGCAGGCTTTTAGTGCCACTCTGCTCCACTACAGCAAATTACCCAGGGCCCTGTCTCACTTAGAGACCTGTGACTGTGGGAGTGTGTCTGTGTGTTGGAGGGTGTGGGTGCTTGACAGAGGTAGAGCAAAAGAGAGACTGTGTGACTGTGTGTGCGTGTGTGTGTGTGTGTGTGTGTGTGTGTGTGTGTGTGTGTGTGTGTGTGTGTGTGTGTGTGTGTCGTGCTAAAGCGAGTGGCTCAGAAACAGTGGATGCAGCCCAGCAGAGGCATGTGAAAAGCTAATAAAAAGTGTTTGAATGCAACTGCCATTAGGCTAATACCTCTCCACAAGTATGACACACACACACACACACACACACACACACACACACACACACACACACACAGTGAGAGAGAGAGAGAGAGGAGAGAAGAGGCGACAGGGTCAGCGGCGGTGCCCTCTCTTGGATCAAATGTGGCTCTCTGGCTGGCTGAGAGAGCTGGCTTTTATTGAATGAGGTATTAAAGAGTTGTTAGCTGAAGAATACTGATACAAATGATCACTGATGGCTGTTTAATTGCATCACGATTTGGTGCAACTTCTGGAAAATCTACCCTTAACCCCATCCCCTGCACAGCCCTCTGTGCTTGAAAGTCCAACGACAGCTTCAAAAATCTGCTGGCAATTAGTGTAATGCACACAGAGATACTTGTCAGCTCCTTGATGAGGGTGTTGATGAATTTCTTGGTGTTTTTGAGCCACCAAACTACTAAAGGTTTCTCACCAGGTAGTTTAAGGGTAGCAACACTTTCTCTCTAACTTCTGACTCCTAACTCCAACTGAGTTGCTTCATTTGAAGCCACGTTGGGCATGTTTGCAGTTACACAAATACATTGATAGGATAAAAAAAAAAACATCCAAAACCTCCTAAAACCTAAAGCATTGTTTGAAAGCAGCCTCTTGACATATGAAGGTTTTCTAAAAAAACTTCTATGAATTAACAACTTTCTCTAAATCCGTTATTTCTCAGCCTCTGTAGCAGATAGATTAATTAAATACAAACTATTTGAGAGCATAAACCTTTGGCTTTAATTGGAAATTATTGCATTTGTCCAAACTGTCTTCAGCATTTTTTTTAAAGACTTGTAAATAGCTGAACCATGTACAAAACATGAAGAGGTTGTTTGTTTTCTTTCGGTGGTATCGAAATGAGTGTCGAGAATTGTAGAGTTTCAAGTGGTATAGTGACATTCTTACTCTAAACCTTAGTTAGTATTGTTGGGCCTTTCACATTAGCAGCTGTTAGAGTTTAGAGTTGCTGAGAAATAAAAGAAATCATTCACAAAGTCTAAATTATATCATTATAAATTTTAATAATGCTCTGACAGACACACACATTCTGTGGCACAGAATAAAACATGATTCCACGTAACGTGACTGCAGCATGAGATGAAATCAAATAAAATCCACCTGCAGCACACATCTAATTGAGATGATTGGTATCACATTGACTAAATTACCAAGGAGATGATGTGTGCCAGAATAAGATAAAAAAAAAAAAAAATAAGTGAGTTAGACGTAGGAGGCAGGATGCGTGTTTGTGTCTGTAAGCCATTGTGAGTACACACACTTTTTTTGTCTGGGTTGCCTCGTTAGCTGTGTGTGTGTGTGTGTGTGTGTGTGTGTGTGTGTGTGTGTGTGTGTGTGTGTGTGTGTGTGTGTGTGTGTGTGTGTGTGTGTGTGTGTGTGTGTGTCCACCAAATGTGTGCTTGTTTGTGTTTACATGTGCGTGTATCCGTGCCTGCGCAGTACATGCCTTCAGTAGACGTGTGCAATAAGAGATCTGTTAATTAACCAACAGCTCTGCCCTGGTGCTGTGGTGAGAGACAGAGAGAGGCCAGCAGAGAGAGAGAGCGAGGATCAAAGCAGGGGTCTGTGCCAGGGGGCCCCCTCGGCGCTTAGATGAAATGCGGCGGCTGCAAACTTTAAAGACTTCCTGCCATTAGCCTGGACCTTGTCCCCTCGCAGGCCTGGACCTCCTCATGCCCTCCTGCCCTCCTGCCCTGCTGCCCCCCCTACCCCCCCACCCCCCGCCCGACCCTCATCTCACACACACACACACACACACACACACACACACACACACACACACACACACACACACACACACACACAATACAATAGAAAGATAGAGGGTGAAAGAGAGGCATATAAAGTATGATGGTCATAATGTTAATTATAGAACTGTAAAATACCCACGGACAAAGAGGAATGCTATTTCCAGAGTACCCACATGCTCATATTGGGAGAGGGTCTCTGTTGTCCACACTTACATCATATGGTGGTCAAACTTCACCCAAGGTGTGGAAACAATCCTCATTGAAATGTGGTCCGACCGATATATTCACCCAGTGAATTTGGGTCTAGTAATACCACGATAGTTTGCTCATGCAGTTGTCTGACAACAGAAACAGATGAATATGCGCATTAGAGCACCGGCATCATGACTTCAGCTGTATTCAAACACAGTTGAGGTGGATCATGGAGACCGGAAAGTGACAGAGTCGGTCAGGACGCTCTTTTACCAGGAGCTGGTGTGATGCCCAACTTTGCTGTTTGCCAACCAAAAGCAAATTTAAAAACTTAACTCCTTTAACAAAAATGACCTGAGAGGAAAGAGGAAGAACGCTATGAAAGCACAACATTCATACACTTTTTAAGATGTAGATAGTCGCGTGAACGCGATCTGATCTTCACACACTACAGCCACATGACAGTTCGCATTTACATTCTTGCAAAATCTGAGCACTCTTCCATACTTGAGTGTGTGCGTCTGTGTGTGCGTCTGTGTGTGCGTGTGTGTGTGTGTGTGTGTGTGTGTGTGCGTGCGTGTGTGCGCGTGTGTGCGTGTGTGTGTGTGTGTGTGTGTGTGTGTGTGTGTGTGTGTGTGTGTGTGTGTGTGTGTGTGTTTGAATTCTTGGCTGCCTCAGAGCAAGTACCTCCACCTGGGCTATATTAGAGAGAGGAAGTGTCTTTACTGTCCTTTTTCTCGGGCACACACCTACACACACACACACACACACACACACACACACACACACACACACACACTCACTCACTCACTCACTCACTCACTCACTCACTCACACACACACACACACACACACACACACACTCACTCACTCGGCAGCGCCGGGGGCACGATCTGACCATCTCTCTCGGCGGCGGTGAGCATAGGAAGCTCACCAAGGGCTAACGAGGGAGGATCAAAGAGCGCATTACCATGCCTCCCCTCTTCCTCTCGCTCCGTCTCTCTGGGTCTCTTTTCCTCTCGCTGCCGCTCACAAGCAATAAGAGGCCCGCCAGCCGCCTGTCCTTGTGCTTGTTAGGCTGTGACAATAGGACGTGCCCTGAGCCAAAGGAAATGAATTATTTACCCCGCTCCCTCTTGTACTCTTCAAGTAAAAAAAAAAAAAACCTTTTCTTGTTTTACCATTGAACTCGCGACACTTGTATTACACACGCGCCTTGTTCTGCAGTCTCAGATGTTAAATGCTCAGAATAATTCGGTCCCCCGCTGCCGACGAAGATGTCCGCTTCACGGACGGCGCGCACACAGAACAGAAAAGCGGGTGCATACTTGAAAAGATACATGCGTATTGTATGCAGACTTCAATATGCATGCACTCAATCAAACAAACACAGCTTATCCCACTGTTTCCTTTGCCCTCGTGGAGTTGAGGGGTGAACACACGAGGGGCGTCTGAGGCCACGACCAGAGGGATCCGGTGGAGGTTGGAGGGGTAGGTGTTGTGGTTCGTGTGTGTATGTGTTCGTGTCCTCACAAGCATACGTCTGCTAATTAATCTGATTAAGAAGAGACAATTAAATCCACGATGAGATTTCATATGCCATGACCCCCGGCAGTGCAGCAAGACCCTTACAAGCTGAAGCTGCCCGCACCCAAGAACTGACAAGAGCTGACAATGGCTGACACGCCTGCATCTCTCTGTGTGTGTGTGTGTGTGTGTGTGTGTGTGTGTGTGTGTGTGTGTGTGTGTGTGTGTGTGTGTGTGTGTGTGTGTGTGTGTGCTTGAAGATACTTTCTGCACAGTACAATATGCCCTTGGTGAAGTGCTTTCATAATTATTTCACTCTTTCCCACACGTACTGGCGTTCCCTCTCTCCACCTCTCTCCCTTCCCCAATCACACTTTTTTCCCTCATCATAATTCTTCATCACACTCCTTCCTTCCTCCTCCTCCCTCCTCCTCCTCCTCCTCCTCATCTTCCTCTCCTTCTCTTTTCTCGTCTGTCCGCCCCATCCTTATTTTCTGTCTCCGCTTATCTTTCTTCCTGGCCCGGCCTCCGTTCTTAGGAGCCGTAATGACTGTCTTTGAAACAAGGGGGGAAGTAATGGTCACCTTGATAATGATGATGGTCATGTTGGTGAAGCGGCGGAGGTGGAGCGTTAGCCTGTCAAGCCCGTACTCACCTCGCTTGCTCTCCAGTCCCGGCATTAGAGCGCGAGCGGAAAACTAGCGAACAGTAAAAACGGAGATTGTTCTTTTCTTTTCTTCTTCCCCCCCGTTAGATCAATACTCGGAGACCCGGGGCCGACACAATGTGCTGCGGGCTACACTGGGGCCTGTGTGGGGCCTAGACAATCCATCTCTATACACTTCCACTGGTGGGGGACATGAAAGCGCCTTCATTAGCCGCGCCAAAAGACTCATATATTTCTCACAGGGCATAAAAGGCCATTGTAAAAATGCCCTCTGTTCCCTTTCAAACATAAAACGTGTCAGACGGTACAAAAGGATTCCAGTCGTCACAGCGCGGGGATCATTACAGAACGAGTCGGCAGCGGGAAGAGAAGCAGGCCGTGCAAAGTGAGCGGAGCAATGAGGGGAAATCATGATTAGTGAGGGGAATAGAGTTCGAGTTTTGAGTAGACTAACAAAGGAGGCTGCGTGGAAAACAGAGGAGGGAGGAAAATGGCCGTGAGGAGAAGAACGGGAAATATCAGCATGGCAGAATATTTCCAGGTAATCCTTTATGCTTCGGGCAGCTTTGTGTCTTTCTCTTTCTGACTTCCTGTGTGTACAGACCTTGAGTCAGGGGAGCATCTGCTTTAAAAGCTCCGTTTTGGAGTCCTTGAGCAGATAATGACGACACTGCTTGTCTATTATAAACCACGCAGGCCTTGCGCACCGTTGTTGTTGGCATTCTGGATTTCAATGGTCCCGCGTCCACCCTCACAGCATCCATACGCAGGGAAACTGACCCCACGCATGACTGGCAAAGGAACTCAATTACTGGTAGGGTGCCTCGGTCAAAGCTGTCTTGGTTTCACAATGGCCAAACTGGCATTGTTCAGGAAGCAAATCGCTACGCATGGCGAGGTTGGCCCTCGTGAAATAAAACAGGAATTCAGATCTGGTGAGTTCTATGTTCGATGGACAAAAAAAAGAAAGAATGAGAAAAATGACGCTTCGGATATCAGTGCTGAGACCCCTGACAAAAGAAGCTGATTGAGATTGACCTGTGCCGTGCGTCATACAACAGACAATGCTCTTTTTATGCGATGAAACCCAGACAGCAATGACCCCCACTGATCTGCACCATTATCCCGCCAGAATTTCTTTTCAGCCGTTAACGCAAAAGCGAATGAGTCCGCAGCCCTGACCAAGATCAACGCAGCGGCAGATATTTGGACTGACAAAAAGTATATATATATTTCAAAAAGGTGAATAAAAGAGGTGGAATGACAAGGTTTACGAAAAAAACAAAAAAACAATGAAGGCGAAGCGGATGTTTCTCTACATAAAACTATTGCATACCACTTTTTGTTCCTTATAGTACCGGATCATAAATAGCAGGAATGCAGGTAGGTGCATTAAAATGCAATCTTGTTCTTAGTCTTTTATCCTGCAAGCCCACTGCTTTCACCAGCACATTGTGATTTGGAGAAGGACCCACTGAAAAAGAGTTTTAAGCACAGCGAATTAATAGACTGATGCGTGTTGGTCCTTGATAACGTCAAGGTAGTCTTCTTGTGAGCGATTCAACGTTATTTGTTTCCCGACTTTCACGACAAATGCGTGACTTTTGACAACAACATTCTTGCCCCGGTTGTCTTCGGGATAATAAAACTGAAGGAAAAGGCCCGGGCTGTAAACTAAAACCAAAAGTGAAGACACTTCAGTTCTCCTTTCTCTGTCTGTTTTGTGGCTCTTGTGCTTCACTTCAGATTGACTACGAAGCCTCTTCCCTGGACTGACCTATTTAGAAATTACTGCACTGATAACACAACAAAAACAGCACTTTGAGAATGAGGAGGAGGAGGAGGAGGAAGAAGAAGAAGAAGAAGAAGAAGACGAAGAGGAGGGGGGTATGTAATGAAATAAGTTCCCATATTTGTACCGGAGCAGATCAACTTGTCTGTGCAGCTTAAAAGACTCATTACATTATTAAGCCACACTGCGGTGATTTGTTTTCAAGTACAACAAGGCTTGCTGTGCTCAACATTAACCACCCGTGTTGAGCTACGAGTGTGTGTGTGTGTGTGTGTGTGTGTGTGTGTGTGTGTGTGTGTGTGTGTGTGTGTGTGTGTGTGTGTGTGTTGTGTGTGTGTGTGTGTGTGTGTGTGTGTGTGTGTGTGTGTGCAGAGGAGGAAGGAGAGGAGGAGGAGGTGGAGGAAGAGGGGGTTGGAAGGGACACTGACTATCTCAGCAGACGTGTTCAAGATGGAAAAGCCAATGGTGACCTGCGTAGGAAAAGACTAGAGTATTAGTCCAACAGCAAAGATTACATGGTACTTACAGGAGGTCAGGCTCCAGAGAGAGAGGACAGGGGAAGAAAATAGGAAGAGGGGAAGCTCTTACAAGACAAGATAGTGGAAGTGCTTCAGTCTGTCTTCACATTTATTCTATTACTGGGGCGTGTATGAGAGTGCGTACAGTGGTTGTGCTTGTTATCTGCACTTGTCAGATTTGGATAACAGATGACCCCAGGGCCACTGTTCGTTGTCAAAATCTGAAACAAAAAATAAGAAAACTACCTTCAATTCTGTTGAAAGTTCAAAGCACTTTGACATGAGCGGAAGCCAGCAACTTTTTCTTGTAAGTGCAGCTTTGTAGGATTTTATTAGAAATATAGCTGCGGTAAGAAAGATTCGGTGTAATCACCGTCCAAACAAATCCTAGTTTTGCAGATACAAGTTCTTCCCTTAATGAAAACCATTTTTGTATTGAAGTCCAAGTTGTAGCCTACAACGTCTTTTCATGCAATCTCAGTCCTTGATTGTATTAGTTGTGTTAATTCATGTGTATGTGAGAGTCTTTAAATCACTAATGCTACCTGGTCAGTCCAGTTAAACAACACATAAAGCCTAATATTATATTTTTCCAATTTTCATTTTTTTTCCTTGCCGTTTTCTTCTTCATTTATTCCAAATATAATACTAGCATTATTATTAAAGTCAATTTGATCAAAACATTATTTGGGAAAAAAATCATTCTCTCGACAAATTCTATTTTCATTGGTTCGCCCATCCCTGAGGTGGAGTTGTGGTAGTTGCTGCACTATACACTATTACCATCACCATTTGCACTATGCACCATATGAACAATTGCACCATTTTTAGCTGTATGTGTTTATTTACGTTTGATATGTCTATTTATGCCTGTTCCCACTTAAGTACATTGTCAGCAAGTTAAAACCAGAGTCACATTCCCTGTAAGTGCAAACATACCTGGTCAATAAAGCGGATTGCGATTCTGTTTGTAATAAAAAGGTTACAGTGAAACAAGCAAAGTCGATGGACATAGAACAGGTCAATTAATCCTTTTTGGAGAAAGGTGGCGTGCAGATGCCGCTCAAACACAAAAAACAAAACCATGTTCTCTTTGTGTGCAGTGCAACTGGCTACGTTTCCAACAGCAGAAACATCCCAAAAGGAGAGGACGTTATAGACGAGGGTACACGGAGCAGTGTTGTGGCCGTGTTTATTAGAGTACACAACCGTAGAAATGAAGTGGAGAGAGACTGATGCTGCGGGTGCATTAGCCACGCAAGAGGATAATCGGCAGGGACCATCCAGAAACTGAGATGCTGAGCAACTGATGCCTCAAACTGTCCCTACGATGCTCACAGAAAAAAAAAAATCAATAAGCTTCATGCAGCACAACAGAGAAGCTAATGTATTGTAAATTCAGTCATGTAGAGTTCGTCTTCAACACTTAGATAAAGCATTCAAGGTAAATGCTGACGTTCCCATCGGCTCTCTGTCGTTAGGCCTTTGCATTGCGTTACCGACCTGCTGGCTTGCCAAAGTTTTAACCTCTACGGCTTCTAGATGCCGTCAGTGTTCAACAAGTTCAACAGGTATACGCACGGCTTCCCATGTTGTAACCACGAGCTCACAAGTTCCATTTCAACGCAGCACTAGTGACCAATAAAGGGTTATTCTCAGTGCTTACATAACTGAGTACCTTAAGTTTACGGTTTTGCTTTGTTTGTATTTACATTTGACATCTCCTCGCTCACAGAGCACCTGACAGACACCATTCTGGCAATAAAATAGTTGTGGTGAAGCACCTCTTTCGATCCAAGCAGGTAAAAACAGCTGTTAAGGGGTCATCTGTGAAGCCAAGCAAAATACAGCGCAGCAGCCTGGCAGCAACCTCCGGCATGAAGCGGGACACAATCACTTCAGAGCAACTAAACAGCTTAAAAGAAAGCATTTGAGAGCAGATAAAAAAAATAAAACCCATCAGCTAGGGATCAGCAGGTGTTCCCTCATTATCGAGCCTTTAACAAACTAGCTAAAACAACCCTTTTTTTAACAGTGCCCTTCTGCACCGGCTTTCTGAAGTTTTTGTTGTTTTTTTGTGTGGCTCGGGATGGTGTGCGGCACAGTTACGAGGGCATCTGATGGGGAAATAAAACACGCAGCAGCACGTGTCCTGCAGCAGCCTGGACCAGGAAAAATTGCATTTCTACTATCTCAAAACGCTCCTCTGCTTTTGCGCTCACTGTATGTCGGTCATGTGGCTGTTTGCATTACTTCAATACATAAATTGTAAAAGGCTTCACGACGTGTAATTCTTATGTTAATCTGTTGTACTAAGCAACATTAGTTCTGACATTTGTACAAGTTAATCTGTTAAGGTCGCTGACAAGAATTCAATAAAGTTCAGTTCCATCTTAAACACACCGTTAGGGTACTTAAGCAGTCTGACCGATGTGATTGTGAGTGCTGTCTATGTAAAGTGAGTCCAAGTGTATCTGAATACGGTGTTCAAAGTGCACGGAGCCACAGTTGATGGAGATAACTTATCTCTGCCAGTCGGCAAGGGAATACTTCTGTCACTTGGCTGGAGCATATGATTGCAGGTATATGCAGATTCTATCGGCGGACCGGGCGAGTCACGAGTACACGGAGGCTTATCAGGAGTTTGCAGGAGCCGGCTCTCCTACAGCGGGATCCGCAAACACCTGTTGAAAAAGGAGCGCGGGAGCTACTGAACTCCAAACGATAAGAGACAACGGCAACGCGCACCAGTCAGACTGAAGAGTCGAATGTTCGGAGAAATGTTGAAGAAGAAGATTGCACGAGTTGTCAACTAAAACGGGTTTCTTTTGCTCTGAGGAAACACAGAGGAGCCTCAGCATTGCTGCAATTTTGATACACTGTGTGCAGCTGTTCTTTTTCTTTCTTTCTTTTTTTTGTGTGTCTGTTTTAACAAGGGGTGAAATGTTGAAAACCAGACTGGCTACGCTGAATCGTTGTGAAGATTAGCGAGCGGAAAGCACATGTGCTCTGAGGGAGGTTCACCGCAATAATTACTGAGCGCTCCCGGTTGCATCTGCCTCATGCTAACTGGTGGCAAGCCAACCAACAACATGCACTGAAAACAACAGTTCCTCTCTGCTGGCACTGCTGCCGCTCGCTCACTGCTTCTTCTTCTTTTTTTTCTTCTTTTTTTTTTTTTAAAATCTCTCTGTCTCCCTCTGCCTTTTCCTCTCCCTCTCTGGCCCCATCTGTCTCTCCTCCTCTTTCATCTCTTCATCTTCTGCATCTTTATCACATTTCCTTTTTTTTTTTTTTTTTCTTTTCTTTTTTCTTTCTCGCTCCTGAGCGCTCTTTTCCTCTTTTTCTCCCCTCCTACTCTTGTTCCCACTCCTCCTCTCCCTGTTCTCTCGCTACTCTCTGCACCCAGGGCCATGTGGTCCAGGCGAGGTAGCAGGGTGACAGAAGCCGGACCCTTTGGTGTCGCAAGTTCCTTATCTCACTTACGAGGTGATGCAGTGCGTGTGCGCTGAGTGTGTGCGCGTGTGGGTGTGTGTTTGAGTGTGTGTGTGTGTGTGTGTGTGTGTGTGTGTGTGCGTGTGTGTGTGTGTGTGCGTGTGTGTGTGTGTGTGTGTGTGTGTGTGTGTGTGTGTGTGAGCGGGGTGCTGTTATCGAGGGCAAACTGGGGTGTGAGAGGATGATGCACTTGATACACTGTGAGGAGAGGAGGAAGAAGTGAGGGGAAGGAGTGGAGGGAGAGACTTCCAGAGGGAGGGTGGGAGGGAGGAAGGTGGAGGCCAGGAGTGAGCTGCTTGCTCCGAGTACGCCTCCTACTGGACCTCGGTTTAGTCATCAAAAGAACCGTGTGCTTCACACTGGAAAAAAAATGGAGCAAGTGATTTAATAGAGGAGGATTTTCTTTCACTCAACACAAGTAAAAAAAAAAAAAAAAAAACGGATGAAACTCTTGCACTTGTTCTGGACAATTGTCCTGCTTCGTTTGCTGTATTATAATGTTTGCATTTTATGACATATATTTAAATGAAACTACACTGAAACCAGGTAACAATATCTTACCCTATTTTGAAATTATTTTCTCATAGAATTCAATTTCAAAACAAATTGAATGTCATACTAATCTTTGGTCATTTTAAAATGTATTTTGTTTTAAAACAACATTACATGAAGAATCAACTAATCTTGATGTTGTAACAAGTGTACTAGATTAAATGAAGGAGATTTAACTACTCTAAATGGCGGTTGAATGGTGCTAATTATAAAGTGCTAAAGTTTTTGCTTTGCAAAGATTTTAGATTGACAAATAAAAAGTATTTTCAAATGCAAAATTCGGATTATTCTGAGTATTCATTATTTGCAATGCAAATACTTTTATTCTGAGTTTATATATTTTTACTTAAAAATGCAGTACAATAAATTTTCTCTCAAAACTGTTTTTTTTTTACTTTCATAATAAAGACACAAAATTCCTGCATCAATGCCAAACTAATTGATAATAAACTCATATTAAGCCTATTATTTCTTAAACAACCATGTAATATGTAATAAAAAAAAAAAAACTATTATATTACATGATATATTTTGTTTTAATTTAGAAAGTGGGAGAAACATGTTGACATGCAGAGTTTGATTCAACGGTCCAGTCGAAGCTCCTCTACCTTTCTCGCCTCTTTCACATCTTTGTGACTTTCTGAAACCAACGATCTGACTGCTCGTCCGCTTAATTCACAAAAATGCCCCAACATGCCCAATGATAAAACACACCATGGGTGCATTTGAGTGACTGTGACAGCTCACCTCTCTCTGTGTTGAGAAGTGTTTCCAGTTCCAATGTGTTGGTTGGGAACAGCCGTAACCACTTTTACCTTCAGCTGCGGTTCGACATTCGTTCTGATGACCTTAAAGCATTTCAATGTTTTTCTCCAATCTGGACCATCGTCACCATTTAACTGGCCATTTTGACTGATGCCATTTTTTTTTTTTTTTTTTTTTTTTTAAGAGAACACTCACCACAAAGTGGATATATTTGAAAACACCAGTCTTACATTGTGAACAAGGACAAGCGCTAACGTGCGGTGGTCTCGAGTGAAGGTCCTGTGTTGCATCGGTGTTAAAGTTGTCACCTGATTATTTATTTTTTTGCTATTCTTATGAATGTGTATTACTTTTTAGTCACAGTCAGAAGAATTTAAGCCTCGTATCAGCCTTTACTTTTATAGGACATGTATAATCTGGAGCATGTTGATGCCATGGCTGCCGCCATCTTTGTTGTGCACAGTTACCATGGTTATGAATGCCCTAGTAGTCAAATCCAAGGTTTAGTGGAAAGGCACGTCTCCTCGTTCACATGGTGTGCATGTCACCTTGTTATATAGTAAAACAAATGACCGACTCTCCGCAGTAAATACACTTTGCATCTTAAAGTTGATCACTAAGCTGTAAAATATCCTGCAATTACATATCTTTTGTCACAAGCGTTTGAGAAAATTATTTCGGCCAATATATTGATCAGTCAGGCTCTACTTTGAACAGGGCCACATGTCATGTAATTTATCCTCTAGACGTTCCTGCGAGCATTGCTATCACCGCTGCTAACTATTCTGTCCACTGAAGAGGAGGAGCTGGATTCACTCATTTGTTTACTAATTTACAGCTCTGGGTCAAGAGTTTAGATTGAGAGGTTCAGTGTCTGATATCCAAGAAATGTATTTGCGACCGTCAAAAGGATGATTTGCCATCATTTATCTTGAAGCGTATCCATTAGGGGTCGACTGATGTGTTTTTTTTTCAGGGCCAATACCAATACTGATTATTGGTAATCAAGGTGAACCATAACCGATATTTAGAATATATAGAAAATGTGGACTAAAAAAATAAATCCTTTATTGAAGCACCAGCAGAATGTTTGATACATAACTCTAATATGTGCTTTTGTGTGGCAGGTAAATCATAAAGGTTGTTCTGTAATCTTTATATTAATTTATAGATTTTTTTTTTTCAGCAATTGAATGAAAAAAAGAAGAAAAGAAGGCTATCGATAAAAATGCTAAATATCGGCCCCGATAATCATCCAGGCCGAAAATTGGTTGACCCCTATTTCTCATCCCTCCAGATAGAAAATCAAAAGATGATTGACATCTTTTTATGCTTCATGAATATTTTGTAGTTTCAGTTTTGTTGCTGCTTCTGATTATTCAAAGAAGGATCACCAGATGACATTACCGACAGACACACAAGATCACTGATAAAACATGCTTCTTTTTAACAATTGACAAAGAGGTCGAGTGATTCAATCTACTTCTGAACATGAAACAGTTTGAACAGCGGAGGTTACTTTTTATGATTCTGTGTGATTCTCCGGATGCATGCAGGTCACCCATTAAGACTTTCCTTTAAAACAGGAATCATTTCCTTTTTAACTTTGTCCTTCCTTCACATTCTTGCTTATTTTTTGTTTGTTAATGAAACATGTAAAGTTTTGATCTTATTTTCCTCATGAAAAATAGTCATCAACACATTTTTTTTCATCGTTTTCATTAATGAAAATACTGCACATGGCCCAGAAGGGAGGCCCGAGCGTTTTTGGAGGATCAATGCTGACGATGTACCTCAATGGTACTCCAGCCTACAACAGCATCAATGTTGACGATGAAAAAACTCGAGTAGACTTTTCATACGTAAACAGGATTTCAAATCTGCCGTCCTTACTGTAAGCACGGCCTTAAGAGCGCGCAGCAGAGTTTTAACACAGACGAACAGCGTCCCGAGCACCGATTCCCTGGTTGAATATCCGCAAGTTAAGAGGCAGAGGTCTCCGACTGCCTCCGCCTCTCTGCAGCCTGTAGCTGACAGACAGAGCAGAATGGCTTGACTTTTGGATCGGAGCCCTTTTGTGTGCGGCACAGACGCCGAGCAGACATTGCACAGCCGTTGCGTGGACGTGGAGGCCTCGGGTCGCCGCTACACTGTTATTAAAAACAGTGTGATAGCATGTGGGCTGTTCCCTCTCCTCTCCCCATTTCTTCTCTCTCTTTTCTCTCCTTGATCACGATCTATCGCTCCTCTCTTGCCCTCTTTTCAGTAACACAACTACTGCAGTCTTCTGCATCAACCCCGTCCCCTGTCCCCCCCGTGTTTACCAGTAAGGCAGATCTGCAGACTGTCTCACACCTCAACCATACATTTCCTGTACTGTTTATTTAACGGGCCTCTTCTATAAACGTCTCTTCTCCTTTTGTTGTCATCTTTCATTCCTCTCCACTACTCTCCCAAAGATCTTTTCTCGAAAATAAAACAAACACACAGCCTTGTTGTGAGTCTTCTTCAGATGACTTGAGCACCCTGCCCCGATTGGGAGACAAGTGGTTTTCAAAGACACTCTCTTGGAGGTCCTTGACGAAGATAGCGACAATTCTCAAGGTTTTTCAAGTAAACTGTTGGGGGGGAAAAAAACATACTAGTTATTCAGTGCTACTAGGTGAAATGGCAAGCATTTGAAACCAAAGGCTTTTTCTTTGTCCGTATTTCTGCTCTTTGAAGTGGAATGTGTTAAAAAAATAAATAATTTTTTTTTTTTTAAAAACGACTATTTTGGACCTTTTCAAAATGTCAATGTCAATTTCAATGCAGCGTAGACTCCTTATCCAGTTAAAAATGCTCTTTCGTTTTCAAATGCACACACACACACACACACACACACACACACACACACACACACACACACATATATATGTAAAAATATATATATTGTAAAGATTACTAGCTAGGATGTTTCTGTTGAGTCCCAGATATGGACAATAATCAAGTCCTGACTGAGGTCCTGACTGACTCGTACCTGAAAAAAAAAATCCTGAAACAGACATCAACTATCTGCAGAGGAGACGTGATGACTTCTTCTAACGGAGACAAAAATCCTCATTTCTCTCTCATTTCCCTCTCATTTCCCTGTTCACTTTCCCCTGAGAGCACCATAAAATGGCTTCTATTACAATACCCATCACAAGCCCCTTTTTAAAAGGTGGATACAGATGCACACACAAGTATTCGGGAGCCAAAAACATTCACATTACAAAGAGTTGAGAGAAATGTGTGCGTTCAGGTGGAAAGACTCATATGCATAAGCAAATTGCATGCAAAACATCAGTCCCCCCCAAAAAAAATCATGTCTTCAAACATAAACATGGGATGAAACAGTCACAAGTACGCAGAAAAAGAGAGAGAGAGAGAGAGAGAGAGAGTGGAGCAATCAAGCGAATACTGGCAGTACAGCATTCAGTCCAGCATTTGTCCTCTCTCTTAGGGAGAGAATAAGGGAGAAGAGTTGTGTGCCGAAGGCGCATGGACGTTAAGGCTTTGAGTGACGGATCAGGACTGGATGTCACTGAACGGGGACTAGCACCTCCACACACCCTGAAAGTCAAGTCCGTTAGTAGGGTCCAGGGAATGCATTGCTTAGGTGGAGGAGGTGGATGACACATAATCGTCAGGTTAGAAGCGAGGCCCCGGACTAGTACACTCAAACCACAGCCTCCACCAGGAGAGATCTGCAGGCAAAGACAGGGGGAAAGAGCGAGGCAGCAGCGAACCGGTGAGCCAAGCAACTAAAACCTCTGCTGCCGCCTGTGGCCAAAAGTGGACCGGGCGAGAAACCCCCGGCGATCCAGGGATACAGGAGTGCATGCTGTGGATTTTCTGATTGCCAGAAAGGAGCAAATAGTCAATTCTTTGTATTAAACAGCTAAATCTGATTCAACTGACAAAACTGGAAGTCAGGTAGATCCCTAACGTTGACATTACCAGTCAAGCAGAAAGTCAGATAGTCAGACAGCTGCTCACAAATCTATAAAAATCAGGAAAGCTTAGGTCTCAGTGTGCTTCGAACAAACAGGCTGTTCGTCCACACAGTGTGGAAGTAAGAGAAAGTAGGCAGTCTTCTTTTCTCATTCACTTAAGAACTTCTGTCACTTTCTGTCTGCACAACCAAGCGCAACACTGTGAATGTTCATCACAGGGCACTTCATATTTTGAGCTCAGGTAGTTAAGCAGTCAATCAGTCGGTATTCGTGGCTGCAGTCTGTGCTGATTCCTCAGGCCCGGTCTGTCCGGCTACAGAGACAGCCGCGGGAGGAGGAGCCCATTAGAGGCCTATAAACGAGTCCGGTCCACAACAGACCGAATTACAGGTTCAAGAGGCCTCGTCACACACCACTCCAGCCATCCCACCACCCAGCGCCCGGAAACCACTCTACCTCCTGGTTCTGTGTTCTGATTCTCGTTCAGTCTCCCTCATCCTCACCACCGCTCTGCCTCCGTCTCCTTCCATCTCCTCTATCTCCTCTAGAAGGGGCACGTCAGATGTAAACAAAGCCCAACGCCAGCCGCTAATTAAATAGATGAGCGGTATTAACATAACCTGAAAGCCCAAGCCAATTTAACCCCCCCCCTCCACTTCCCTTTAATATCCCTCCTCATCCCTCCATCCATTTTTTTGAATTTTTTTTTTTTTTTTTCTTGTTGTTGTGATCCGAGCAGTGAGCGCCAATTGTGGGCAGTGTAATTACCATTAGGAGAGAAAAGCCTAGCGTGTCTTTGATATGGTAATGATGCTTCATGTACACCCTGTACACCCTCAACCCCCCTCCCCCATAACCAGCACACGCACACACGCTCCATCACCCCCCCACCCCCACCCCCCCTCGCCTGCACACCCTCCCCATCCCGCTCCCCGACACACACACACACTTCCAATAATCTCAGCCATGAATATCAAGTAGGGCAACTCGTCAACACCTGATAGTGACGGCTGCAGTTTTGCGCGAAGCACTCAAGGGTGACGGGTGGGGTGAGAGTGAGAGCAAAAAAAAAAAAAAGATGGAGTGGAGAAAGGAAGAGCGGATGGGTGATGGATGAAGCGGCGGAGGGTAAGGTTCGGGGGCAGGGGTGCAGCATGAACACAAGTGTTAGAATTACGCAGACAGACAAGGGGGAGGGAGCGACGAAGGTGGAGGAGGGTGATAAGAAGATAGGGAAGTAAAAAAGATGATGAACTTGTGACTAAAGAGAAAAAGGAGGCAGGAAGGGCAGGAAAGTAGGCTTGTGAAGTTATTGTCACAAGCTAGCTGCATGACCGTCAGCCCCCTGCTTTAATTATTAATTGCACTTGTCGGGTGTCATTAAGTCCTCTTTAGCATCTCAGTGTTGGTCTGAACAGACATGAACACCCCCCGCTGCTAGTATTGTTCTACTGACATTTCTTCTTCCCCTCTGTTCATCATTTTTTACCCCCCCTAACCCTTTCACGACGACCTCATGTGTCCTCCTAACACCTCTGCCTCTTTCCCCCTCTACTCGTATCTGCCCTCTCTTTTTCTGACTCCGGCTTCCTTGCTCTCCATCATCTCTTTACCCCCCCATCATCTCTCATCCTCTCTGTCCAGGCTCTGGCCTCCAGCCCGCAGATGGAACGGGAACAAACCGAGCGCCCAGCTCCCTGCTGTCTCCCTCTCATCCCGACTACACACACACACCATCCGTCCAATGCTTCCGTCGGTCCAAATCCCGCAGCCTTTCCCCCACAACACCACGCCGCCCTGGCCAGCCACACAAAATAGCCATGGACCTGGATCCCGTGAAACAAGAGAGCGTGACAAGTCTCGTGGGGGACACAATGCACAATGTCAGATGCACAAAATGTCCTGTACATCCAGGGCCTCGCTTTTGTGGCGGTAAAACCTTGATGCTGTTGGCTCGGCAACACGAAGCCTCTGCCAGCTTAAGAAAAACTTGGATTCGACACAAAAAAATGGCCCAATTACACTTCAAAAAAGATACAGTATACACAGCATGTAATTACATGTAAACATATGTTGTACACTAAAAAGTGTCAAATTATACAATGGAGGATGGATATATAGTTCTCATATAGTGCAGCTAGTGTATGCTGGCAGTGACCCCCTGGCATTGTGTGCCACAACTGGTCTGAATGCTGGCAAAAGGTGGCATTGTCAATGTCAATACCTGGTGTTTCAATTTGGTGACAGCTCTGGAAATGTATTCACTGCACTCATGACAGAAAGTGTTACTGTAGTATATTTTAACTTGACCCTCTCTCCTCTAAATTATGAATATGTACAACTGAATAGCTTCAGAAGCTTTGGAAGAAACATAATTACCACCTGACTCATGGTCTTGTACAACACAGAAGTTTCAGGGAGGAGGTTGGGGTCAATGCAGGGCCAACAAAGTGCACTTCTCTGAGTTTACACCTCGATTCCAGCGAGGGGTTAACTTAGGCTCCTAAAACACTTTGGTTAAAATTAAAAGAGTTCTGAGTTCTGGTTTAGCAGCAGCCTCCACACACTGTGCTTGACGCAGGATCTGACGCAGGAATGGTCTGTTTTTAATTATTTGTATACCTCTTCTTTGTCAAAACCTGGCACATACATTACCCACAATGAAACTCAACCACAGACAGCAGCTGTGAAGAACTGACTCAAGGATAAGGAGGTTAATCATCTTGTGTTTTTTCCTGTGTGCAGTAGAACACCTCAAAACCTGTAAACAGACTTTGATGAGTAAAACTGCAGAAGTTCCCCTTCCAGAAGGATGGTAGTTTTGGTTAAACATCAAAAAGCAAATACGTCCTGCTTCAAGCAAATGATGTCCTTTTTAAAATATTGAAGTAAGACCATAACTTTGCCCAAAAAAAACCTAACTTTGAGTTATATAACAATAGAAACATTAGACATCGTTAACATAAGAAGATACTGTAGATAGAACAAGTGAAATCCATTAACTGTAAATACAGTATGTTGCAGATATGTTTACTAATGATTCACTATTTACCATTTTGTGACCATCATCGCTTTTTTTGCCCATTACTTTTCTTTCAGAACATATTTGCAGTTGTATATGTGAACTGTAGATCCATTCTGAATGTGTTAAATAGTTAAATACTTAAGGAAGTCTGGTATAGTTTATACAAGAACTAGTACTGAATTATTCCTTTAACCTGTAAAGTGTAAGAAGAGAGTGAAAATGCCCATTACTTGTTCAGTTAACATAAAATAAAGTCCTTAAAAAAAAAAAAGAATAAGTAAGTATTGTGAGTTTTGTTGATGCATTTCTATAACAACCAAATTTGCTTACTGCTGTTTTATACAACCTGTAATTACAAGTCATTCCCAGGAAATAATGTGTGTCCAGGTAATGTCGCCCACATGCCAAACAGTGCGTCTCAATAATAAGTGTGTTTACGTGCACATTAGTACCCACGTTTTGAGTCTAATCCTGGTTTTGATCATATTCAGAGTTTGGTGTTTACATTGACCATGAGATGCCTGGTTATTCCCTGTAAACTGTTAATGGTCATTACAGTATTCGAGTTTCAATCATAACCAGGATATTAGTGTGCATGTAAACTCAATAAAATAATAAAATCTCCTTTATAATTGTATATTTTATACCTTAAAATATTAGTATATTTATATATTTTGAGTCATTAACACATTTTCTTTTTCATGGACGATAGCAACTTCACTTTAGAAATAGTTAAAATGTTTACATAAGAGAAGTAAAAAGGAAGTGAAAAAATATTCCATATTTTAGTCATTGCTTTGTAGCTCCTGCATTCATTTCTGGGAATTATATTGTGCTATTCAACCTTCTAAATTATTTAAATTTGTGGGGAAAGTGGGGCTTTACGGGACGTCACATACAATCCTTGGCAATTACATATTAAACAAATTAAATAAATATATTTACTTTTCATAATAACCTTTGTAAAAAAAAATAAAAACATGTTAAAGGTTGGTGCAGGTGAAAGAGACTCTCTCTTCCCCCTCGTCCCGCCGGCTCCCCAGTGGACTGCACAGAGCAGAGGGAGCCCCGGTCGATCAGAGGGGAGCCCAGATGGACCGAGACGCACACACACAAACACGTACACACACACGCACGCACACACACACACACACACACACACACACATACGCACGCACGCACACGCACACCCACTCAGTCACTCACATGTCATATGTTATCCCATCTGCACCGTCACCAAGCTGCCTGTAACCCCAGGGCCTTGCGTGGAATACAAACACACACACACGCTCACATACAGTATGTGCACGCATGCAAACACAGTCTAACAGTCACACACAAAGGTTAGCAAAATGTGCGATTGTGTACGCACACATACACACACAGCAGAGGTGTTCCCAGTGTGTAGTTGGAGGTGAAGAGAACGGCAGCCTCTCTCGTTTGCTCGAGTGGGCAGCCACGTTATAACTGCCACGCACGCGCACATACACATGCACACACACACACACACACACACACACACACACACACACACACGAGTAACATAAGTAAGTAAATTCACGCAACATAAGTAACATACTTATTTCAACCCAGATTGTTTCCTAAACCTAACCACGACAATTTGGTGCCTAAACCTAAAGCACATTGTGTGAATGTCTGAGACGAAAGCGGGCTTTTGGAAAACGAGCACTATTTGACATCCTGAGATGAGAATGAGTTGGACAGTCACCTGGACACAGGCCAATAGAAACGAGTAAGTCGAGAAGAAGGTATCCCGCACTTTTAGAGCTTTTATTGTTTTTATTGCTGGAACACATTTCAATGCGAGACCGTTTTCTCGCTGTTGTTCAATACTGAATTTGTTACAAATACCTGGTTTTAGCAAACTTACTGTTTTGTTGATAGCTTACTTTGAGGACTGAGAATATAAGGGAGGCTTTCGCTCAGATGGTAGAGTGGGTTGCACACTAATTGGAAGGCAGGGGGTTCAATCCCAGCTCCTCCTGTCCACATGTCTAAGTGTCCTTGAGCAAGACACTGAACCCTAAAAAAGAAATTTGCTCCCAATGGTGTACCATCAGTGTGTTGTAAGTCACTTTGGATAAAAGCATCAGCTAAATGAAATGTAATAATATGTTTTTCTATTAAACTTAATTTAAAATGTATAAATGAAGACCAAAATGTCTTTTATCAACATCAGCAGCTGCACATGAAGTTTCCCTAAATAAAGTCAAACCAAAAACCAAACAAGCTAGCCAGCCATTTGATGCAAACTTTTTGGACTTGGAAATTTTGTTTGTCTGTGCTATGGACAAATCTCACCACCAAAAATGTAATGGGGGTTAAATAATGACCTTAATAACTATTATATTTAGTGTTATCGCTACAGAAAGGAATGATGGACACAACCATGAAAATTAAACCCATTTTATACGAGATTCCCTTTAAAAAATTGGAAAAGGAGTGAAGCGTTTTCAGTTGAAACACAACTCTTGCAAAGCGGCACACAAAATCGATCAAATCTCATATGAAAACATAACTATTGTCTGCTCTCACAAACAAATACAACATGACCTCTGACCTGTTCATTTAAAATCCCATAAGCAAATGAACTAAAGGTCCAAGCATGTAAAAACGTAAATGTCTGAAATAACAAATGCACTCACACACAGATGCCTTTGTCTAACACAATGAGACCAGTAATCTTTCCTCCACTTATAATGGACGCATCAGCTAAATGGGAAGTGAAAAGTCAAATATGAGATGTCACATTTAGTTTACCTCCCTGCCGCCTCCCTCCCCCCCTCCCTCCATCCCTTTCTCTCTCTCTCTCTCTCCATCCATCCATCCCCCGCTTTGCTCTGCACATCTCTATTTGATTGCATCTTCATCCGCCTCGACATGACGCACGCACAATACACACTCCGCTCCCATCTGGGTGATGGTTGTGTATCGGCACGTTGAGTTAATAGATTTTATACAGAGCATGGAGCGTTTAATTGGAGTGTGGAGTAAGAGGGTCTTGAGAGACTGACAAGAAGAGAGACACAGCAGGAGGAACGAGGAAATGAAGGGAAGGCGGGAGAAAACATGAGATGTGGAATATAAATCTTTGAGATTTTATCCCTCCACTCATACCAGCGTTGTCCTAATCATTCTCTCTGTCAGCTAACTCATAGGTGGAATATCCCTTGGTCTTTTTCGACCTCAGCTAGGTGTTACAGGGTCTGGCCATGACGTACTGGGGGTTTGTTTCCAGTTGCTGCATCCTAATGGACATAGCCCTCGAGCCTTTAACCAATCAGTGTCGACCACCACATGACGTATGTTGTGCGCCAAAACCCACCAAGCTGTAAACAAATGTGAGCAAAGTGGAACGCCATGTTGGTCTTTGCAGGCTTCAATTCTTAATATTTGCTCGTGTTGCTACAACTGTTTATATTTACGTAACTTTCAAATCAGGTTGAAAATGAACTGTTGTGTATGCCTTTCATATGATGAGTCGTGAGTATCTGGATCCTACGTTACCAGTGAAACAACTGAGGAGCATCATTCCTTCCAAACTGCCTCCTTAAATGCCCACTGCTTTCAAACCCCTACAGACTTACTTGTAATACACATTTCTGTAGTACTTCTTGTGGCAAGTAAATTGAACTTCATTTGTAAAAATCAGCAGAGTGCCCCTCTATGGGAGGTTTCGCTCCCTGGGTTAATGTTCTCCATTATTACAAATAGAAATATGATTTTATATTAGCTTTTCGTTTTTCTCTGTGCAACATGAACCCAGAAGTTCCTGTTTTTCTTCCTCTTTCAATCATAGCTCAAACAGCCCGACACTGCAAGCAGACAATTAACAAGTGAGCCAGAGACGGATAGAATAAACTGATAATTAATCAGGCCAATATGACTTCACCACATGCATTATAGGACTCAATGGAGTATTGTTAAAAGCTGCAAAGTTAAGGCCTCTCTGCATGTTTGAGCAATTGTCTCAAAGTTGGCTAATTACATATCACAGCACTTTGCAGGTGTAAAAATCACTGCAGCGCATTGGAAAGTCCCTCCGGAGACTCCGACTGACGGGAAATTGCAGTAAAGAGTTTAATTGTAGAATTGAGAACACCGGGAGGTATAAATTCTTTCTCCGGCACTCTGGAGAGCATTTTCTTTGTTCCTGTCGGTGGGAGAGATAACAATTCCTCCCACTGTTAACTACCTGCCTGCCTGCCTGCCTGCCTGCCGAGCGGGTTTTGTTGTGTTTTTCCTGTGTTTTGTTGTTGCTAATAGGCCTAATTGGCTATAACCCAGGCACCCAGAGAGGAGGGGAGGTTGGGTAATGAAAGTAGCTGCTCCGTATCTCTCCCTCTCCTTCGCCTCTGCCTGCTATCTTAGTAGGGAGGGAAGAATTCCATCGATGAACAGGAGGTGCGTTACGGACGGCTGCGAGCTCAGACGGTCACGTAGCTCTTTGCGCACAGGTAACAGTCGGGGAAATAAGGTGGAGGCGACGGTGCCGCGAGCTGACCGAGAGCAAGAAAAAGAGAAAGGGAAGGCGTGCGCGTCTGTGCGGTTTCCCAGAGAGCAAAGAACAAAGCCAGGTAATGTTTATGGATGACGATCTTTAAAGGCTTGGCGTCTACTGAGCAGCACTTTGATACTAAAAAGACCCTTGATTATCGCTGGGTCAGGCTATAGAATGTACGCTCTTGATGTTTAATTGATGTGGCTGTTTTGTGACGGTTTCATACGTCATGCCGGCGGTTTGATCTGCCCACTATGCCATATCATATAGCTCGTGAAAAGCCATTGATGTGAGATTCATTTGTTCTGTGTCGCAAGTCGTGCTCCCCTATTTGATCTAAGCGCACGTGGTTAATCCTTAACTGTAACATCATTCTATCGGTGCGCATATGTGTCGAACGTTCCCGCTCATCAGCACATAATTGGACGTTTTCTACTGTCCTGAAACAATGATCCAAGCACAAACTGGTAAATAAGTAGTGTGTGTGTGTGTGTGTGTGTGTGTGTGTGTGTGTGTGGGGTGTGTGTGTGGGGGGGGGGGGGGGTGTGGGTGGGTGTGGGTGTGTGAGACTGTTGTGGCTCTATAAATGTAGAACACTCCACATACACCATGGTGAAACACCTCTGTGTAAAAGTGCTGTGAATCCTAGTGTGTTGTGTTGATGTTCCTCTGAAATAAAGGCAGTGAAAATACTGTGAATAGTATGTCAGTGGGCAGATTGTGTGTGTGTGTGTGTGTGTGTGTGTGTGTGTGTGTGTGTGTGTGTGTGTGTGTCTGTGTGTGTGTGTGTGTTTGGAGCAATGGGACCTGAAGGAACACCGCGAGGACAATCTGTCGCCCCTCCGCCTGGGCCCTGGGTGACAGATGATGTGCTCCCACTGCTGAGCTTTGTGTATGTATGCGTACATGTGTGGGTTTTTTGGGGGGTTTTTTTGGTTGTTGTTTTTTTTTTTTTTTTTTTTTTTTTGGGGGGGGGGGGGGGGGTTGACCGTATGGGGTCAGCTTGCCACAATAAGAATAGCTTTATTCCAGGCCATGTTGTCAGAGGTTTCAGCCAAAATGAATGCAGAGACTGTCCGTGTCCCATGTCAAAGAACCTTCAACTGCTGCTAAAGTGTCTTCAATCACACATCTCTGGAAGTCCTTAAAGTGCAACAAAGACGAAGCAACTGCGCTGAGAAGCCTGCCAGTCTCTAAATGCCTTCTCACATTCAAAGGTACCGTGCAGTTTTTCACCACCAGAAAGACAACCAAGCAATGTTTTTATAGGTCTTTGTCTCATGCAGGACGGTGAGGACGCACAAAGATTGCAGCCTTGAAACATGAATGCACACAATGCATTACAATATAATCTCAACTATTGTAAACATTGTAAACTCAGAAACAAGGTTATGGTGCATCATTGTTCATATGCAAATGATCTATTCACAATCATTTGCTTTCATTTATCTCCTGGAGATAATTTTCCCCTCGAAACTCAGACGGAATGTCTGTGTCTGTGTATTTATAAGATACCATGGTAATGTGATTCAGTCTGAGCCCAGTTCAACGTTCAGTGTATGTGTGTGCAACATGAACTTGGGTACGAGGTCAAAGGTCAGGTTTTAGTTGCTTCCTGGAAGATGTTCTATTTCTAAATTAAGGGTTAGGGTTAGACTACACTAATATCAACAATGTGCAGTGTAAAGTACCACCGAGTCACTGCACAGGAAATAGCTGGCTTATTGGCCTGCACAAAAAAGGAAACTGCAATTTTTCATAAGAAAAAACGAACTTGGGCAGCAGCTCTCCTGTTTGAGCGGCACAATATCAGCTGCATGTTCAATTATATGCTGGAAGTTTCTTGGGAAATGGTCCAAGTCTGTTATCAGGCCTTTGCTCTTCCTCTTCCTTTCCCCTAAAACAACTTACCATGGAGTGACGTCAGGGAGGGGAAAGCAACAGCTTTATGAGGAAATGTGGTTTTAATTTTGAGGAAGTCAAAAAGCTCCACACAGCACCTCAAAAAGCAGACCAGAGGCTAGAAGGTCCTTGTATAACACCACACGCTCCCACCCGCCCGACCTCGCGCTCTCCTTCACTATCTCACAGTTGTGCGTGGCTCCAGCGACCACAGGCCGGTCCTCTTACTCACCACTATATTTACAGTGAAACCCAGGGAAAAAAAAAAAAAAGTCCCCCTTTGTTACAGAGCACTTAAGATCTGACGTGCGGTGTATACACACGATAGAGTGGGGATGCTGTGTGCGTGTGTTACAGTCAGCCGTTTGTCTCTTAAACTCAAACAAAAGAGGATACATCCCCCATCACAGCTTTATCTGTTTATGCCATCAGCTCCCCAGGACCCACATGCCTGTAAACACACCCATTCTGTGTAACACACACACACACACACACACACACACACACACACACACACACACACACACACACACACACACACACACACACACACACACATCACAAAAAGTCAGAGCGAGTCCGAATAAAACCTAATCTAAAAGGCCTTTTTCATTAGTGTTTTTTTCCTACTTCATACTGGGGGTGTTTCCTATGATATCATTGATGAAATAAACAAAACATGTTGACGTAATGATGTTGCGTAACCGTAGGACACACTTTCGCAGCTTATCCAGCAACAAGCACGGCTGAAAGCTGCTGTATTCTACAGCTTTTCAGCACAGTGTGGAAGCAAAGAAGAGCCGCTGGTGAACAATTCGGCTCGTTACGTTACGTTCGCGCAAGTGAAATAAAAGTGCAACAGAAGCCCAAAAATAATCTATCAATGAATGTGACGAGGAAGGAATTAGAAGCTCTGCTGCCTACTGCGGTCGCCCTGGCAGAGCAGCAGCTCTCCTGCTGCTACAGCTGCACCCACCAGCTCCATATACACAATCTGAATCTCAAATTACTGTTGTTGTTTACAAACCAAAGGAATAAGCGATCACTTTTGCTTAGTTTATCTGAGCAGTTGAAGGCAAACTGTTACTGCATGCTAAATTTGTAGAAAGTTTATGTTATCAAAGTTAATTCAAATATCAAGAATACCGTTAATCTCAAAAATAGCCAGATATACTGTTATATTTAGGGCCGTATCGCCCACCTCCATTTTATACTTGGATACTATGGATTACAGACCTTTGAAAAATATATAAGAAAATATCAGTTTATATTTAAAGTTCCATCTTATGATATTAAAATGTGAATTAACAAATAATGAAAGTAAAATGAAAGTACAAAAATATGTGTCAGGGAACAGAAAATACCTTCCACAACATCTCTGACTCGTTCAGACCTTACTGACCATGTTTCCTTGATTCAATAAAGTAACATTGCCTCTGAGTTTAGGATTTACAAATCCTGGGTATTGGAGTTTCATCAAATGCAACACTAAAAACAACTTGAGAAAACAGGACATGCTCTTTTCTGCATTTTCCTCAATAATAACGCAAGTTTGACCAGAAAAAAAAAAAGGCAAAAGATATATTGCCTAAAACCAGATTATATCTGCACAAACTTCCAAGTCCTTATGAGTCTATGATTCATGAATGAAAATAAGGAACAACAGCATGTAGGTGAGCTATTCAAAGAAAGTGTGTCTGTCACATTGACTCGGTCACAACCTGCTCTCCCTGCCTCCGCCGCTGACCCAGAACTCGTTCGGGAAACCAACACACAACTGAGTGACCCAGCGCTGGGGCCGGTGACCCCGTTAGCCGGGCCAAGCCAGTACCCCAATTTCGCTCGGCTAACATTAAAGACAACTGGACTTGATGGAAACTGGATGAAACCCAAGAGCCATTCTGAGGCTGTGCGCTTGGCCTTGTTTCCTGGACAGAGCAGGGGAGCAAAACCCATATGTCGGACAATATAATGCCCTGTGAAGCATACCACTCCAGTGGTATCTGACAGAGAAGGAGCGAGCTGATTTGAGGACAGGGCTTTCTGGATGGCCACCCTGGCAGACGAAGAGACAGCAGTGACACAGAGTCTGTTTCAGTCAAAAGTGGCTGTGTGTGTGTGTGTGTGTGTGTGTGTGTGTGTGTGTGTGTGTGTGTGTGTGTGTGTGTGTGTGTGCGTGCGTGTGTGTGGGTGTGCGCCTGTGTGCGTGTTCCTTAGCCCACACATGTACATATACAAACTTGCGTGTGCTTGATTTTGTGAAATCATTTTCTGAAATGTTTGCATGCGTTACCTACTGTGTGTGTGTGTGTGTGTGTGTGTGTGTGTGTGTGTGTGTGTGTGTGTGTGTGTGTGTGTGTGTGTGTGTGATTCTCAACAGGCCGGGGAGTGAGGTCGCTGCTCTCAACTTCCCTGGCATTGTGACTGGGGCATACTTGACCTCACTCTCTCTCTGTCACCCCCCCTCCCCCCAAAAAACACACACACACACACACACACACACACACACGCACACACACACACACACACACACACACACACACACACACTACTCAAGCGATCTCCTGCTCTTTGTCCCTTGTCCAGATGGCATGTTGGTCTGTCCTCTCCTATTCTGTCCTCGTGGTCCCTCAGTACTGAGTCTCTGGGCTGACAAGAGCCATATGTCCAAACTGAAGTGACCCAACTCACACCTCACCGTCTATCTGTCTGACAGTCTGTCAACTTACCTGTCTGTCTGACTCCTCTTCTTCCTATCAGCTCTCTTTCTTTGTCTGTCTGTCCATCACTGCAAACTTACATCCATAAATACAGCATTTCCTGGCTTAATTTTTTGTGTTTTTAAGGAAAGCCTTGGAGGGACAATTTGACCACAAGGATATTTTTAGTGCTGACACACAAAATGTGTTTCAAGAGCTAAAGCTCCATATGTCTCCTTTGTCTCAACAGCCCTACCCCTGTCCCTCTCTCCCTCGGGTTTTTCATTTCCCAAACAAACAATCCCGCTCTCCCTGTCGTCCATGTGCTGTTTGTCTGTCTGACCGTTCACCTTCCAGGCACTCTCACCTCTCCAGGTCCCAGTGTATATAGTTCAAGCCCCCCGGGTCTGGGAAACAAGGAGTATAGAACAATACACCGAGCCTCTTGAAGGGGCTATATAGTGAGACCGTTCTGCTCGATGGATACTTGAGTTCTGACACTCAAAAATAAGAACATAGGTAGGTAGGTAGGTATTTACTTTATTAATCCCCGAGGGGAAATTTTTTAAACATACAGAACATCCAGTTAGCAGATTACCAGTTTTGATCATCACTGCTGCCAGTTAAAATGACAAACAGCATCTCATATCAGATATCAAACTGTCAGTCAACCCTCGTCATTTTAAAACAGGCTAAAACGTAGTTGTTTGTGTGTCTCTCCTTGTCAGTTCGTAAAAGAGGCATCACACGACTCTGCAACAGCACAGTCCAGTCAGGGCGGCCTGAGTGTGTCTGCAGCTCAAACAGAGTAAAACAATCAGCTGTCACATCCAGTTCCACAGTTACAATCTCCCAGTTAAATACTGTAAAAAGCAGACCGATAAATAAAGCAGATCCAGCTTTAGGTCTGAATTAGGGTTACAAACTTTGATTTTACTGATAAAGCTTTGTCCTCTATGCAATGTACTGATTCAGGTGTCAAGAACTCACAGCAAATGAACACACACGACAAGACGATGATGGCGTGCGCGTGCGCGTGCGTGTGCATGTGTGTGTGTGTGTGTGTGTGTGTGTGTGTGTGTGTGTGTGTGTGTGTGTGTGTGTGTGTGTGTGTGTGTGTGTGTGTGTGTGTGTGTGTGAACAAGAGGCAAAAATTGCAAAGCACGTTAAAGACTGCCAAAATATAAAGGTGCTGAATAAGTGCAGACCATTTACAATGTAGCCGTGCTGAAAACAAATCCAACGCTAAACACTGCTGTCTGCCTTTAACACTTCCACTACTCCATTCATACTTAAACAATATTTAATGTTGTGAATTTATAGTTGTCTAGTCCTCAACTAAAAGAAGATCCGAACCAATTTCCAGGAGAGAAAAAAAATATTGTCCTACATGTAATAAAACATTTTTGAGTAAGATAGGAGACTGGACGCCTTTCTTACAAAAAAAACAAACAAAAAACAAAATAAGACATCATAACCAGTGGGCCGAGACATTTTTCCCCTGACTTGGAATTTATTTAACTTACACCCTTGGATGGATAGATTTAGCTTTCCAAGACAAAGTATCCTGATATAGAAACGTGCAATAATGGTTATTTTGTAGCTTTTCTATTCTATTCTTTTTTTCTTTTTTTACTATATTTAGGGGCTTATTCTCAGTTCCTGTGGAGTTTCTCAAAAAGAGGAGAATTTCCTGGCATGTTTTACATAGTGCCCTTTTGTATTTTGTATTGTATTTATGGATAGAGGATCTGGAACTTCCTCTTCATATTTCTGTCATCTTTCATCATCCTCATTACAAATAAAATGCACACGTTCAGATTTCAACTGACACCACCACATTAGGGATATTACTTTTATGGTACAAAAACTATTGTCGACGTGCTAAAGGCTCCTGAACTAATCCACTTCCCACACACAAACACACACACACACAAAAAAAAAAAAATCACAAACACCCCTCCCCTCCTTTACCCTCCGTGTCAGATGTACAGATATGATGCTCACTGGCTGCCCACTGGCCCCACAGAGGCCAGCTGAAAATGCCGATTGGCTGGATGCTGACTGTGTAGTCATGGAAACTGACTTGAGCCCTGTGTGTGACCTCATGAAGGCCGCATGAAAGCTGGGTTACAGAGAGAGGGAGAGAATGGCGAGCAAGAGGTGTTCACATGTGTGTTGGAGCGGAAAAGAGAATGAGCACCGCTGACACCGTCACTCAACCAAGTTCGACGTGAGGCTATTGGCCTTACTTTAAAAGCTGTTCACTGACGTACTCAGATGCAGTGAGTCTCTGTGTGTGTATACACTGTATGTGTGCATTTGTGTTGTATGAAAATAAAAGCTCACCTACACAAATCCCCAGAGAGGTGGCTCCGCTGCCGGGGGGAATACCCATCAGAGAGACGGCCGATCCTGGGAGAGAGAAACGGAGACGTTTAGCTGCACATTCAGAGAGACAGCCATGTTGATAATAACACTGTGACACACACACATAGGACAGAAGACAGAAAAAGAGAGACAGGAACTCAAAGGGATGAAAGAAAAAGGAATAACAGGAAGGTGAAGAAGAAGGAACTACAGCAGAAGAAGAAACAGTGTAAAGAGGAAGGTCAATACAGAGCTGCAAGTGTCAGACAGTAACTCTGCACTTTTAATAACTCAATGATAAAAGAATATTTTTTTTTTCCTCCAGGAAATGTGTTTAAAACCAGAACTTGTTTAAAAAACACTCGTCCTTGTCCTCCAATTTTAGACATTGCACTGGTTAATGTTGCTATTTGTTTTGTTGTTGTGTTGCTTTCATTGTTCCGTTAATTATGGGGAACAGAAGAACACTTAGGGAGCTAAAGCATTTATTCCACGGAACAATGAAGCTGTATTTATTCATTAAAAATGTGCACCTTTTTTTTTTTTTTTTCTTCCGGATGGTTCGTTTTGTTGGCACCAAACTGTCTCGAGCTGCGTTTGCACTCAGTTAAAAGGAACAGTTTGTCACTTCTGTATTAAATATGTGAAGCAACAGCTAGCAGTCATTTTAGCTCAGTGTACAGTCTGGAATTATTGATAAAAAGCTAACCTGCTGTGTCAGAGGGAATAACATGAAGTCGCCTCTTTGTTGCCCGAAACACTCACAATGACAAAAAGACTCAAAGAAGTCACTGCACACAATCAAAATACAGTCAGAACCAGTCCTGAAATACAAATTCAAGTTTGTACATTAACATGTTTATCTCTTTAGGGGAATTTGTTTATGGTCTCTGTGCTAAACTCGGCTGACCAGCTGCTGGTTGGATCTTCATGAAAGTAACCATTGATGTGCAACCTACTTCAGTTTATATCAGTCTAGTTCAATCTAGCCGGGTTCATTAGAGTCCATTCCTGACCAATGTAGTCCAGCCCTGTCAGACATATTTAGGGAAAGTGCTGTTCAAAAATGTTTGATAGTGGCACCGGCACCCATCCCTAAATTGCCAGCTACACAGATGTGCCTCCAGTCCCCAGTTACTGCATCACGTGCAACTCGGGCAGGTATTTGGCCACAAAATAGATGAAAGAATGAAATGAGGCATTCTAACGTAGGATTTACAGAAGTTTGGAGATTCCATCCTCCTGGACGGGGCCGTCCAATTAGAACCCAAGTATGAGAAATGTTGTAGTGGCTCACTGACACTGATGAGATTTACTCCTGTTATTACGCAGGAAAAAAATGCGTGTTTTCAAACAAAAATGTATTAGTCTGAATGTAGCCAAAGTTTCAAAATTTGGTACCAAATGGCTCACATTTCTCAAAATAAGATGGTATCAAAGCAAGCCATTCAGTGCCATAAAAGTTCAGTACCCAGCCCGAGTACCGTTTCATCCCAGTCTGGTCTGTTGAGTCTCAATCTAACAGTGTTTAAAACCAGCCAGCCTTGCTTAGCATCTCATGAAAATAGCCAAGCTATTAGCCATCATTATGCATCATACAACATAAAGTGGGTGAAGTGGGTAGAGTAAGTGTGTAACGTATTCGTTGTGTTGTGTTACTGGGTGTGGCCACGAAAGTTGAAGGAGTGAAGTTCTCAAAACTCTAACACACACATTTGTATATGGCAAAAGATGCTCCCTGATGCACTTATACGCACAAACTCATCACCACACACACGCAAGGGCACACTCAGTGCAGCCACAGAGAACAGGGACACAGCTAATGAAGGCGAGGACAAAGACAGCTCATTGCCTGTGTGAAAAACAAACTGTGGGTAAACATCCAGATCAGTGGATCTCCTCTTGGCAGGCCTGAGCTGCCTTTCTGCCACGTCCAGTCGCAAAACTGCCACCCTCCTCCCCGTGTTCAGACCCAAAACCTCCCTCTTAAACATCAGCCATTAGATAATCACACACACACACACACACACACACCACACACACACACACACACACACACACACACACACACACACACACACACACACACACACACACGTACAGTTCCATTTATTACTCTTTAAAAAGGTCACCGTTTTCTCTGGCTAAGCGCCCCGTGCTATTGATAATTTTATGCATAAACAAATGGCAAATTTGCGCCACATAAATATGTATTAGCAATTAATAATGGTGGTGTGTGTGAGGGGACGCCAGGTGCATGCCGAGTGGGGCCGGCTGGCTGCTGGTGGAGCCGCTGAGCTGGACTGGTGGCTTTATGCTGCTTGCTGGTCTCCCTCTCCTCCACTGTGTCGGCACAATGGCACACACCAGCAGAAAATCCACACACAAAAAAAAACAGAGACAAGCTCACACACACGAACGAACACTTACACCCTAATAGACGCACAATTTAGGAGACACACAGGTATACACTTACAAAATGACTACACAATAAGCAGAGAATATTACACCTGCGTACAGTTTAAATATCGCTTCCGCACACTTGCGTGTGAACACAGGTGCGCACACGAGAGCAGGCGTGCACACTTTGTGCACAGAGGCAGGCCTGAGGGATTGATGGCACAGCAGGTTTAATGTCCTCTCACTCGCTCCCACCTGGAAAACAATGCATCCATTACGGTGCATTTCACACACCACTGAGAGTAAAGGAGCCCAAACACAGGCGTCAGACACGTAGCGCAGCCGGACCGTAAAACATACGTCAGAAAGTTGAAGTGAGTCGACCAGAGGACGTCACTGGGAGAGTTTCCTTGATGTTTTGAGCTGTTGTCTGTAGAGCAACTTATCAATGCAGATGTAGCTGTTTCAGATGTTGAAAAGGTGAAGTATCTTATTAAACAAGGAAGAGTGTGTTATAAATGTGTGAAGTAACATTTAATCAGTAAGTAAAAAACGTGCACAGCTATGATATACTTTCAATAACAACACAACAATCTGGAGACAAAGACCCGAGATGAACCCTCCCTGTCGCCTATTGTACCTTTTTCCCTCTCTAACCGTCACTAATATTTGTATGATAGTGGTAAACTGTAAAATGAAAACATGTTACTTGTGTTTTAATTTCAAAATAAAATCTACTAATTTTTTTTTTTTTTTTGGCATCATCTCTTCATGTCGGGTATTAATTATTACATTAAGCCAAATTTTGATAGTTGGTATAGTTGTTTTCCTCCAAAATATCACTTTTGATTGGATGATATAATGAGAAAGTTTCTGAGCTACAGTTATTATTAATGATAATAATAATAATCTTTATTACTTAGGTGAGATTCACCATTGATTCAAATGATTTTAGGATAATTAACGAAAGATCTGGTTCAAGATGAGAATATTATGTTATCATAATATTGGAGAATATTATCAAAAACACCACAGAAAAATGTTTGAGTCTTACAAGACATGATCAAACATGGAAGGATGATTAAACTATGGATTGGTTTATACAAGGGATGAGAAACACCAAACTTTTACCATTATCATTCCTTAAATTTATATTTTTCAAAACAACAGCCAATTGTAGAAAAACAAAATCTCTTCATAACTTTCTGGGTGTTTTTAAATGTTTAAAGATGTTAGTTGTGTTGCTGCTGTGTGGCACTTTATTGTCACAAATAGCGCAGCCGGCTGTATTTTTGTATACGGCTGAAAAGTAGCGAGGCACCACATTACGTTTCCTCTCTGCCATAGATGAGAACAGGTCTGCTTTCAGCCAAGACATTCTCAGCCATGTTTGACAAGGAAGTTTGCACATTGTTCAGTTCTTACATCACATCGGTTTCCACAGTAATCAGTCATGTAATATTATACAAAAGTACTGAAAACATCCGGACGTGATGCAGCCACCCACGTTTGGTATTTAACTCTATTATCCATATCTTTTTGAAGGGAATCGATACCAAATGAGTAACTCGTGTGTCCTGAAGTGTCGATCCTTTAGTGTCGATCTACTCATACAACCATACATACATCCATTCATACTTCTGAAGACTTCCGGATGGAACGGACAGGAAATGACTCAGCTAATGTGTGCAATACATGCAACTTCTAGTAGTGACTTCAATAATTGCAGCATCATTTTTGCTAGAGCTACTGCCATTAGTACTGATCAAATAAATTCACAAAACATTTATTAATCCAAATCAACAAGAACTGGAGTTTAAAGCATTAAAATACTTTGTAAAAGTGTAAATCTGATGAAAACGTCAGACCTCAGCTGAGATTTTAAGACAGCAAAACCAGCAAGGGATGTTTAAAAAAATACTGAGCAGGAGATGCAGCGGCCCTGTGTGTGTGTGTGTGTGTGTGTGTGTGTGTGTGTGTGTGTGTGTGTGTGTGTGTGTGTGTGTGTGTGTGTGTGTGTGTGTGTGTGTGTGTGTGTGTGTGTGTGTGTGTGTCTGTGTGTGTGTGTGTGTCTGTGTGTGTGTGTGTGTGTGTGTGTGTGTCTGTGTGTGTGTGTTATGTTGTCCGTCTGGCGTTGTGAGAGCAGGCTGGCTCCCCTGTAGAGCACAATCACTCTGCTTGGCTAAACACAATCACACAACCTCAACCCGACTCCCATGGCCCACGGAGGACGAGAGAGAGAGAAAGAGAGAGAGAGAGAGAGAGAGAGAAAGGGTGTGAGGCTGGAAGTGTGTGAGTAAAGAGAGAGAGAGGAGCACACACAGAGAGAGAGAGAGAGGAGGTAGTCTACATGGATATATATATATATATGTATGTACTGTATATGTGTGTGTGTGTGTGTGTGTGTGTGTGTGTGTGTGTGTGTGTGTGTGTGTGTGTGTGTGTGTGTGTGTGTGTGTGTGTGTCCCCTATGAGCCCTAGCAGGACAAAAGGCAGCCCCATCTGTTCCATTGTCACAGGGTCTTTAATACGGATCAGATAAACATGACATTTGGGATGAGCGGCCAAGCTCCCGTTGTAAACCCTGACATCAGAACCCAGTCTACTAGTGTGTGTGTGTGTGTGTGTGTGTGTGTGTGTGTGTTTGTGCGCGCGTGTGTGCGTGTGTGCGTGTGCGTGTGCGTGCGTCATCCCGTTAACCAAAGAAAACAGGGCTTGTATGTATCCTGTGTATTTAATATTCATTCTAACCAATATTTCTGTCATCTGCCTGTGTTTGTCCCTTTCCGAAGTGTATCTCTGTGTGCGTGTTTGTGTGCCTGTGTGTGTGTGTGTGTGTGTGTGTGTGTGTGTGTATGTGTGTGTGTGTGTGTGTGTGTACCCTGCTCCCATTCTCAGAGGTGCAGGAGAGGGCTGACACGCTGTATCTGTAGCGGCTGTGGGAGGATTAGCGGCCCATTGGCCTAATCAGAGGAGGTAATCAGACTATACTCTATCATGACAACAATCAGTCAAGAGAGACACACATCTGCCTATTGAGCTCAGCTCTAATGCCATAATAGTGATGAAACATCTGGTCATTTGGGGCTCAATGCAATCAAGAGGAGGGATTGGGACAGTTGCAGATGGCAAACCTATAGTCATTATCTGTTTCAGGCAACAGAGGGATGAGCACAACACACAGGTTCACAGGCTGCAAGTAAGTATGAGCTCACACTGAGATCTCATTGGTCCTGAGAGAGGAATGAATTTCTATTCTTTAAAGCACCGTTATGACGTTTTAATTTGAAAGACCAAAACACAAATGGGCACACCGAACAGCCTTGACTGTATAATGTTTGTTTTCTGTGCAACTTTTTGACCATACATTTCCCAAGATGTGTTGCTGTCACTATACTATGACTCGACTAATCAAACAATTGCAACAAAGGTTCATTTTCATACTGAGCATGGACTCCATCAAATAATGCCTGAAAATCGGTCTCAAAGCTTGCAGCAGTCAGCAGCTAGGAATACAAAGCCTCAATGTTGTTAGAGGGCCACTTAAACAGAGGCCATGTATGGCAAATTTCTTCAATTAAAAAAAAAAAAATAAGTAACTGTTTTTTGGTGCCAAGGAAGAACGATTGAAAGTCGTGCTCATGTTAAAAACCACAAACTCACCACGCCAGAAATCTAGATGTAGTTATGGATTCAGACCTCAATCTGAACAGCCATATTAAGACAATTACAAAATCAGTCTACTATCACTTGAAGAATATATATCGAGGATTAGAGGATTTATTTCTCAACAGGATTTGGAAAACGTGTCCATGCATTCATCTTCAGTAGACTTGACTACTGTAACGGTGTGTTTACAGCTCTCTGTAAAAAGTCAATCAGACAGCTGCTGCTTGAGTCCTCACTAAAACCAAGAAAGTGGATCACATCACTCCAGTTCTGAGATCTTTACACCGGCTTCCCGACAAAGAATCGACTTTAAAATGCTGCTGTTGGTCTTTAGGATGTCTTAAACTTCACTGTAACTTTTATCCTATTTTTAGCTTGCTTAACATTTTAATTGCTGTTCTTGATTGTTTTTAAATGTCTTTTTCTTTTGCCTGATGTTTTGATGCTTTTAAAACCTTTATGTGAAGCACTTTGAATTGCCTTGTTGTTGAAATGTGCTATACAAATAAACTTGCCTTGCCTTTTGACACTAATGAGATTTAGACACGCATAAACATAGCAAAGGTTATGTTTAAAACAAAAAGTACCTGTGTGGATGAAGCCTATATATCGAAATTCAGTACCGAATGACGAGACATATTTTAAGAGTGAAGAGCACCGAAGCAATTCGGCCCCAGTTTTGAGACTTCTGCCTTTTGAACTGTGTCGATGTATATATTTATATACGTGTTAAATTTGAGTGGGAAAAAGTGATGATTTGTCACTTTATTCAGGTATGGAGTATTAATCCAATATTTTAAAGTTGCCATAACATAATGTGAACCAGATAAAGCTTCTCTTGAGTTAAAAGGGATTTGGCTACCTCAGAGGTTTTTCCTAAGTTGTGTTTCTTTTGCCCTGCCCCCTTCAAACCAAGTGTAACCAACCACCACCACCACATTCCATGCTGTCTGAAGCTGTGGGCCAAATTACCTGACTAACTATACACGCACACAAAAAAACACACTGACAACACACACACACACACACACACACACACACACACACACACACACACACACACACACACACACACACACACACACACACACACACACACACACGTGTCTAGTATAAGTGAAAACTAACCCCCACTGAATACCCCCAAGGATTTTGCGAATGACTGCGTGCACGTTTGTGTGAAGCCTTCTGTATGCGTGTTTCCTCTGGCTGCATGTGTGTGTGTGTGTGTGTGTGTGTGTGTGTGTGCGTGCGTGCGTGCGTGCGTGCGTGTGTGTGTGTGTGTGTGTGTGTGTGTCTGTGTGTGTGTGTAGCTTTTGAGACACAGAGTCCAGTCAAATGTTCTGGTGGAATAAAAGAGCCATTGTTCACCAAGGTGGTCCCAGCAGGACCTCCAATTCTACCCTTTCACACACACAAACACACACACACACACACACACACACACACACACACACACACACACACACACACACACACACACACACACACACACACACACACACACACACACGCAGATATATCCATGCATATACAGTACACACACACGCATGTATTCACACAGCTTGTAGGCAGCTAGACAAACACACATCATACACACTCCCCTCTGCCTAATCATAGCTTTTTTGTGAGAGGGTGGCAGTTGCACAGAGGTAAATATTTAGCTGTGGGATGTAAACGCTGGTCTGTGTAAATCAGACATGCCCAAGCACACACACACACACACACACACACACACACACACACACACACACACACACACACACACACACACACACACACACATACATATATATATACACACACACACAGACAGACACAGTCATGGTAGTGTGTGGTAATTCAGACAGAGCAACTTCCTTCCTGTGGGGTGATGATGTTTAGTCTCCCAGCACCACAATTTGATTGGCGCGTTTGATCTCATCCACTTCCTGTTTAGGAGCACTCCGACCTCTCTTGGCTCAGATCTGGGATCAGCCTTGGTCAGATAGACTAGTGTGTGCTGCATGTAGGAGGTTTGATAACTAGTCTGAGATCAGGTCTGTCTGCTGAATGGCTGATTCATCCCAACTGTCTGCGTCATCTGGTAAACGGGAGCACACCAGATGAATGAAGTGGTGTCATGCAGCAAACTCTTGCATCATTTCAGGGCTTTTCCTTTAAGGACATGTGCAGAAGCAAATGTCTCTTACATGTTTGTTGTGATAATCTTTTAGGATCTTGTGATTGCTGCTCAGGACAGCCTGGGGGATTTAATTTTAGCATTATCACAACTATCAAATGGATCTTAAATATAGCCAGACACAAAAAAGACAGTGTGATCAATCTATTACTGAAAAGCGCACACACCCCAGAAATGTGTGTTAGTTTGCATGTGTGTGTGATGTGAATGTTACTGAACATTACTGAACTGGACATTAAAAGGGAACATGATACATCACAACTTTCAAAACAGTATAAAGCATTTTGACAGCTAAGGCCACTCTTCTGTTGCATTCTTACAGCAGTTATTTGTGGGCATGAAGGGAAGTGAAGAGCATGTTCTCATATTTATATTTAGTGATATTGTTGTAATATTCCATTGTACGGTTAACTCAAGCTCAAGGAAATGACTACAGTTTGTTACAGTACAGTACAATTAAAGTAAAAGTTGTAATTGCTTGCTGATTTTCTCCATTAAATATGAGCTGTAGCGAGTGCCAATACTAGTAACAATACCCTGTCTTTGATGCAGATTTCTAAAAAAATACTTTTTTTTCAATACCAATCTTATGAAGTCCATTTTAAGAGAAAGAAAGTTACATTACATGTCTAGGTAGAAATATTTAGTTTCCATGCAGTTTAGAGGGGGAGAGCATTAAACCAGTTTACACTCACAAGTAATCGCTACATGCCACAATTTACCCGTGTTTCCTAAATGCCTCACGTTATCGTAGCACGCAACTCAGACAAAAAAATTCTTTGAAAAGAATAACAATGCATTCTAAGCTGACACCAAGCAATTATAAATGACGGTGGGCCGTTCAAGTCGAGCTTATGTATGGGAAATGCTGTGGCTCACTGAGGCTGATGAAATATATCCCAGTGTAAACGGAAGCGAGTCAATTTTCCATAGGAGAAAGCAATTCAGTTTACCAATCCTATCTGCAGCTGGACAATTCCAGCCCATTCTGTCTATGAGTTACCTCCATATTAGTGTATTTTGCTTCTCGTTTTCCATCAAGTGGCAGCATTCAGTGCCTATGCAGGAAGTAGAAGCTCGGCTATGTTCGATAAGAACTGGTTTGTATGTAGTGTTGTTCACCCACACTGACAGTAAAAGAGGCTATTAGCTGTTTCATATGGCTCCGCTTCAAGGCAGGATGACAAGACTGCTGTCATGAAGAAGGGTGAGATGTGATAATTGTTTTAATATGCATGTTCGTAGTGTCCTTTTTAGTGGTAAACACAAAAAATGACAGTTGTTGTGTCAAGAGTAAAAATAAAAAAAACAGTTTGATGATGAAAAATCAAATGCTTCATACTTTCTCACCTCCATATACATGACCAGTTACTGCAAAAAGTGGCTTTGAAATCGCAAAGATAAACCCCTTATTTTGATATGGTGTAGAAAGGATTTTAAGCGCTGCTTGTTTATCCAGCAAGTAGTTCAGTCGGAGTATACGTGCAGCGAGAGAAGTCGGACTTTCATGTAGGAGACCGCAATTCATGTCCTGCCACTGAAATGCAATTATTATACCTTTTTTTTGTGACCACCATCTTTACGCAAGTGTATTAGTTGCATAACCTTAAACATACATTAACCATAATGGTCTTTCTCTGGTGTCACTACATATAGTGGCATAGCTGCTTTGCACAGATAGCACAGAAAGTGATAACTGTACAAATATATACAGTATAGTCCATGGAAAAAGCACTAAGAACAGAAGTACTACCGACCACCACATACATGGGGTATTTCTTTAAATGATTAAACCAAACTGTAAACCTCTGGATATCCAGGCCAGACGAAAGCATTTACGTAGATTAAACCTCACAAATGTCACTTTTTATCCAGGGAAGGAAGAAAACCAGGTCACATGGTTTACACAGTTACTGTTTAATGCTGAAAGCCCTTTTATCCAAGACATGAGGAGCAGAAAATCTCTAGATTACACAGCTGAGTCGACCCGCTCTCATCCCAAGGCGTCACATACCGTTGTATGTTGATGTCATAGCCCACTGGCGTCCCAGAGATACACACAAGGTGTTTGAGGTTTAGGCACCAAAAACGACGTGGTTAGGTTTTGGAAAAGGTCACGGTTCAGGTTAAAACTAACACAGTCACAAATTGGTTAGGTTTAGGCACCAAAACTAACTACTTAGAGTTAGGAAAAGATCATGGTTAAATGCTTTGCATGAGTAACTTACTTTTGTTTACCTAAAAGAAATCCAGGTTGACTTGAACACCAGTCTCCTGGGTGAAGGTCCTGTTTATTCCAACCAGTCCCGACCTCTTACCTACACGGACTTTGTCACTCTTTCTACTCCGACGCGGGTGTAATCTTTACAACTTTATTGGAATAAGGTTCGGTCAAATATTGTTTTTTTTCTCATAAGTTGTCAAAGACTTCAGATGTTTGAGAACATCATTATTAGGGCAAGTGTTACCGAGTCGAATCAATGGTTTGACTTATTGGTAAAAAGCGATCGCTTCTGAGAACAATGTAAAAGCAGTAGTTAAAACACCATCATTAAAAATCACACTCCACTCCCCACCACCCTATCAGCCCTCTCTGCGCTGCTGTCCTAAAATAAAAGACATTAATACTGTTAAACGTCTTTTATAAGAAAAGGGAAGCAAAAATGGACATGTCACAAAGAAAAGAAGAGGAAGGAATTGAAGAAAAGACATGAAAAATGTGATTTTGCTGAAGTTAGGCTTCTGAGAAGTGACACAAAATGTCACACAAACAGAGACAAAGCCATGTTCACACCAGTGATCTCGTGGCACTTTCTTCAAACACACCCATAAACCCCCAAAGCATGGAACATCAGCTCAAAATAAAATCTTTAAAGGCTTTTCTTCTTGTGCAGAAAACCATAAGTTTGGACACGGTCTTTGAACGGGAAACACCTTTAAAATTCAGAATTGAACTCAGATTTTTCAACAAAGTTTGGCCTGTAGGAAACGGGAAAACAGGGAACTTTCTCATTTTCAAAATTCTAACAGGAAACCTGGACAGAGAAGACAAACTTTGATACGGAAATTTATAGGGATTAAGGTATACTTTCGAGAAGACTCAAGAGTCAGGCACTGTCTTTGCTCATGTAGTACTTTTTAATGAAGCAACTGTAGGCCTCATTTGCAAGTTGTTTGGACAGGGAATTATTTCTCTGGAATTGGCTTCCAGACTGCAAATCAGTGGCATACAATGTCAACTGTAGTTCCAGGAAATGTAGGGCATGCCAGTGTAACGCTAAAGAGCAGTAACACATTCTCAAAAACGGACTCCAACTGCAACGTAATAATATGCTAAGCATTTCTCCGCTTAAAGTCAAGCCATTAAAACACACACATGCAAGCAAGTAATATTTCAAAGGAATCTCTGGTAAAAGCGAAACAAAACCTTATGACATGTCCTTTTAACGGCTCAAGTGTGGCGCAATCAATTTGCCACTAGTGTCGGCCATCCAGCTGCAGTCTGTCTTTGATATGAACGCGACAGTCGCTGTGGAGGAGGTTAGTTGTGGGGAGCACTTGTTTGTACTCGCTAGACTTTACTGTTTGAGTTTGCCGCTGACGCACACACACACACACACACACACACACACACACACACACACACACACACACACACACACTCACTCACTCACACACACACACACACACACACACACACACACACACACACACTCACTCACTCACTCACTCACTCACTCACACACACACACACACACACACACACACACACACACACACACACACACACACACACACACACACACACACACACACACACACACACACACACACACACACACACACACACACACACACACACACACACACACACACACACACACACACACACACACACACACACACACACACACACTCTGCAGGTTTCAGTAAGAGCACTGTAGGCCACAGATCATGAACTATGGATTTGTGGAGGCCGGGATCCATGAGCAGATTTGCCCTTTTTGACCCAATCAGTGAGAGTTATATATCATTTTGTACAACTTCTACCGACAAATTCTGCTTTAGGTAACGTGGAAGAGGAGAGACACTTTTTCCTTTTGCCCAAAACTTTCAGGCCAAGGTAGCTCAAAAACTAACTGCCAGATTACCCAGAATTTGCAATGAATCACGATGGTCCCCAGGAAATGAATCCTAATTTTCACTAGAAATTTATTCCGGTGGCACCATCAGATTTAAAACGTTAAATAATACCATAGAAATATAAGACTCCAAGCATTGTCCATGCTTTGCAGGATGATGGAGGATGAGCCCTTTTGGATATCACTTAAGTTTGTAGCACCAAACCCTTTACGGGGTCCTTCAAATTGATAGCTGAATTTGTTCAATTTATGGCCTCCAGAAAACAAAGGTTGAAGATTGTAGTGACCACTAGGTGAAACTAGTCCAAATGTTCAAACAGAACTGACTGTATACTGAATCACCATTGTCTCTGACCAAACGCTTGTAGCAGTGGAGCTCCACTCATCGGTGGCTGAAAGCACCGTTGTTGCTCAGAGTATATCACTTCCTCATTAAAAGCTCATTAAAAGCTTATTAAAAGCCACAAACACAACCATAAAGTGACCACTCTGTTGTAAATATTCAGATGCTCAGCTAACTATTTAAAGTGCTTAATGCACTTAACTGAAGACAACAAGAATCGTGTCATCAAACAATGACGTGTTAAATTAGGTTTTCTATATGTAACTACAGCAACAAAATCCACAGATACAGACAGATATCAAAGTGCAACTTAATTAATAATCAGCATTTACTTTTTTGGCATACAAAACATAGCAAGATATAAAGTTTTATGGTCTTAAAAAGAATAAAAAGTACTCAAACTTATGACATTTTGAAAGTATGGTAAGGTCTTTAATGTGTGCATTTTATTTCTGTAACCAGGTGGTTGTTAATCTCTTATTTTCCCTCCTGAGATCTGTCTACTCCACAAAACAGAGGACAGGATGGGAGGTAAATAGGACACCAAGAAGGAAAAGACATTCACTGTGTACACCACTCCTACCACCTACCTGTTGCACGTTTCCCTTTTGGCAGCACAACACACCACACACACACACACACACACACACACACACACACACACACACACACACACACACACACACACACACACACACACACACACACACACACACACAGACACACACAGACTTTACTGTACAGAGCTTAGACAGGGAGCAAGAGAGGAGGAGGAGGAAGGGTAGATAAAAACACTTAGGGCTGTCTTGGATTTGACAGGGTGAGTAAAATACACCAACCACAGATCCCCTTCTTGTGTCCACACAAACACACACACACACACTCACTGATGTCTCTATTCATTTAGACTGTCACACTCACCTCCCCCCCCCCCCCCCCCCACCCTCCCACCCCACCCGCCACCCCGAGATCTCACTTCCTCTGTCAGCCAGCTAAATTACAGCTCTCCTTCTTCCTGTCTCTCGCTCTCTCTTGGTCTCTCTCACCTCTGTCTGAGAGACACACAGTGACAAAGACACATGTTTGGCCCTCTCACCATCTCTCCAGCTCCAACACAGAACCGGTTTCTGAAGACGTCTGAGCGGACACGCGTACCAGATGTGCTGCCTAATGTCTTAATGTGATTACGTGTTCCAAGTGGACCGAGCGCATTAGGGAGAGAAATATCATTTGCAAGGGGATATGTGGGTCAGTGTCCTGATCTGACTTCGGAAGACAGACGAGGACTGTCTTACAGCTGGCTCCGCTGAAGTTATGAATGTGGACAATCATACCAGAACCCACCTGACTTATCAGCCAAACAAACTTACAGAAACAGCAACAACAATTTAACATTCCACGCCAGATATAACATACGCATTTAATTATGCTATTAGAGACATAAAATGCTGAAACAATGTTCTCGGCCCAAATACGGCCTCGGCGTTGCCCTCATTTCAACAATGAGAGGACACAAGCAGCTCTGTGGCTCTACTTAGACATAGTAGCTTACTGAGCTCAATGCTAACTTCAAGCTGCGAACATGCTCACAGTGGCAATGCGAACATGGTGACTGGTGAACTTTACTCCTGCTGAAGCTCAACAGGTGTAATTTTACTTTGACGTGTTGCCATAGCAACATTTGCTATTTAGCACAAAACTTGAGAGTGACGGGCATGTCATTATTTTGCGTGTACTTAGTCCAGAGCTGCAAACATTTTTCATATAATTGATTAGTTCAACTAAAAAAAAAAAAAAAAAGTTCTTTTGATAATCAATTAATCATTCAGATTCATGTTTTAATAAAAAAAAAAAAAAAAATTCTCAGATTCCAGCTTTTTAAATGTGAATATTTGTGGATTGTCGATTGGGAGAGTAAAATACTTTATAGGCTGCAATTTGGGCTTCAGAAAAAACACTGGTCGATATTTTTCACAATTTCCTGTCATCTAGACCAAGACCAAACATCAAATTGATTAAGCAAGAAGATAATCAGCAGATTAATCAATAATGACAATAATCATTAGTTGCTGTGATAGTTTAGCTATAAACCAAAGTATTGAACAAATTTAAATATTGATTTGATGATAGCGGATTAGGAAAAATTAAGGTATTATCACATTTATCTGAGTTCATCCTTGAAGGTGCCGTGCATTTTTTTTTTTACCATATTGAATAACAATGAATACAAATGTATCCAATAGTTCCCACTGGTGCAAGATGAAAAGATGGAGAATCACCAGGGACCATGAATATCAACACCACGTCTCATGTCAACTATGTCGTCTTCTCTTATACAGAAATGAGCTTCAGCTGAACAGCAAATTTCATAATTTAAAGATTCAGAGAATAACAGACTGTGCAGATGTGAGAATGCATTCATTTGAATAGATACTACAGTCTCTATAAGTCTTGTTACATGTGTGGCTGTAATCCAAAGGGTCTTCTTAGGCTTTAAGCCTATATTGTCTTCAATCTTTATTTCAATTTATAATAGCTTGTTATAGTCAAGAATAGAAGGAAAAAATAGAGCACTATTGTTTAATGTATTTTGATGTGGAAAAAACACCAAATGAAGTGAATGAAAACAAACCAAAGCTGATTAAAGGCAAAGGTAATTAAGAGAAATAATAGCCTGATCTAACTGGACCCGCTGTGACCAATCAGGCTCAGGCTGAGAATCAAAGCTCCGGGACAAACTCAGATGAACTGACAGTTCAAACTAATGAAGATTAAATGAAACAAACATAAACAGATGTCCGCAGTTTAACAAGACAGTCATCTGTTTTAATCAGTAAATAGGCAAACCATTTTAAAGGGTATAAATACTGCAAGTGCACATATATCTTTGACTCACACACAGAGACACACACACACACACACACACACGCACACACACACACACACACACACATATCACACACAGGCACATAACACGCACGCACACACACACACACACACACACACACACACACACACACACACACACACACACACATATCACATCCAGAAGTGGAACAAGAGCTTTAATTCTATCTCAGCATGGTAACAAATGCTATTTAAAGGAGATTAATTCCACAAGAGGATTATTCTCCCCATTAGAGATAACAGGAAGTAGGATGGGGGTTGGTGGACAACATTTAATCTCACAAACATCTAGCTAATCCCAGGTGTAAAACATGTCGCTGTTCAAAAGAGAGTTTACGCCTTTGTTTTGTGTGCGAGTCACGTGTGCGCGTCTTCCTACCTGCTCTACTTTAAGTGGGTGTGTGGATGCTGATACCTTCCTGTACGCCAAAAACATCAGCTGTGCCCGCTGGCTTCTTCCCTCCAGCGGTAGCATTGATGTCAGTTTTTTACTACCGTTTAGCGTTGACTGACACATCCAGTTCATGACAGAGCTTACACACTTACTGTTCTGAACATGCACTGTGATGCAGGGAAGTCCTTTGTCGTGCAGTGACTGATGTGGTTTATATTTCTGGTTCAAGCCACAGCAGTTTGTTTCCAATTAACAAGACACAAGAGCGCTGACCACAGCTGCACAGTGAAAAAGAGAGCAAGAGATATACAAGCTTAATCATATTAAAGAATTAAAACATACATGGGAGCTAAATATGTAATAGAATATATACATAATATTGACAAAGAAATTGATAGAAAATTAAATGAATTTGAATATAGGGTCATACTTACAAAAAAAAAAAAAAAATTGAAGGTCAATTTCCCACAAGTGTGGTGATGATAATGGTCAAATGATGTGAAACTGCACATTTTTCATTGAAAAGTATTTCAAACATTTTCTGGGGTTTTCCACAATCTGGAGGATGTTGTTCAGAATATGAACAGGCACATTTTAGATGTGATTTAAGGATATAAATATAATAACTTGACTCAATTTTGTTAAGTTTTGTGGTTCTGCTGTATGTCTCCTGCATTAGTGTGTGACGTCACTGAGAGAAACAAAAAAACATAGTTAAGTTCCTTGTATGTGTTCACATGCCTGGCCAATACAGCTGATTCTGATAGAACACAAAGTTGAAGCCATGACAAAAGACAATGATTCAAACATGGATGTTGCTGCATAGAAGCTAGAAATTCTAAAACGTGACTACTTCACACTCATCTTCAAGATGGGCATCTAAGATTGGTGTCACCAATTCAGTATCTTACTAATGTGTAATATGGTCACACTCTTTCCTTCTGTTTCTGAGTTATGGCGTAAATAAGGACCAGAAAAGTGTTTTTGCAGAACATTTGGATGTCACAGTGAAGCTGACCTTTGACCTTTTGTATATAAACTGCCACCACTGACATTATATCCTACTAGACATTAGTTTAAAGTGTTATCATAAATAGTGTCTGCATTCTTAAGCTGTGGCCATAAATGTGCCGTGTAAAGTCACAGTGACCTTTGACCCCCAAAATCTAACCGTCTCCTCTTTCAGTCCTAGTAAACGTTTCGTGAATACGTTCACGAGAACGGGACGGACAAACCCAAAACATACTGCCCTCAGCCGTGGCTATCGCCGCTGTGAAGGCTTAGAAGTGAGCTTTTCAATTAAGTGTATTTTAAGGTAGTAATTTTACATCACAGAAACGGTTTGGACTGTGAAGTAGACCTAAGGGCTTTAAACCAAGTGGTACAAATGAGTATTTTGCCATCTAAACACTTCAGTGTCTCCTTTTCTAGTAAATTAAACGAGTTGATTTGGCTTCTATTAAAAAGAGCAATTTGTTGACCTTCAGCTCATTTAAATAATTTCCATTGATTAAGAAAAACTGATTTCAGCTTGCCAGAAGGAAATGTCATCTTTATCCTTTCTATTTGGTAATAATGCATAAATAAATGTTGCTGGGCTTGATAAAGCTTACCAAGTTCATCAATAGATTTCTGATCTCTGTAGCCTATTTTTCAGAATATGGATCCATGAAACTTGAGGGTTTTTCCACAATCTGGCAACCCAAAATACTATTCTTTTTAAGACCTTTAACCGTTCTATGAATCTTTATTAAATTATTATTTATCAAACTTTAATGAAGCCAATAGTAACAATTTATAAACCCTTTACAATAACCAAAAACTGGAATGCCTCAATTAAAAGGAAAAAAAGCACCAATCTCAGAATGTAGGTATAATAGAAAACTACATGGATCATAATCTGTTGGCAAATACATGTCCAGTCACACCATCAGGTTGAATGTGCGTGTATGAGTTTCTGTACCTGAAGCAGTCTGGAGATCATCAGTCCATATCAGAGACTACGCCTCAACTACAAGCTCACTCAGGCTTTAAGATACAGACACACACAAACAAACAGATGCTGACTCAGGTTGTGTGTGTACGACACAACACGCACACACACTGTCGACTCCTACATTTGCAAATGTTCTCTCGGTCTTTCTTACACCCCCCCCCCCCCCACACACACACACACACACACACACACACACATGAAAAAAAAAAAAGACTTCTTATCACTTGAACTGCGTAGTCTGTTCAAGGTAGAAGTAATCAAATCAAGGATCTCTCTCTCTTTATTCACTTTGTGTCTCGTTGTGTTCTGTTTCTCTCTGATGAGAAGCTGGCTGCCACTCTGTGAGCTCATGTGGTGCTCACTTCAGTTGTTCCCCCACTTGTTTCAGGGTCCTTGAGTTCCTCTAAAGAGAACTGACAACTACATAAGTAAACCTACATCAACACCCTGGAGATAACTTTGGTGTGGTTTTATCATTTAAAAGAACCGTGAACACGGTAGAAAAGACAGATTACAACAGGTGGCACATTAGGCATCAATAAATCATTACAGTATATACAGTGTGTTACAAGCATTAATGCTTCCTGTTACAGAGAAAAATTTTGCTACTTGCTCGCTCACATCATCTTTGGTTTCACCTTTGTTTGTCTGTTGGTTGTTGGAGAAACATCCTCAGTCACTCCACAAAATAAAGCATTAGAACAATTTGTTTCTGTCCTCTGCAAACCGCCATTAAAAGTGATTACAATTTCCAACCATCTACCAACACACATATACACATATATAGATATACATATATATACACATATACATATGTATACACATATATATACATATATAAACATATATACACCTATATATATACATACACATATATACATACACACATATATATACACACAACATAAATAAATGTTGCCAGGCTTGATAAAGCTTGCCAAGTTCATAAATAGATTTCAGATCTGATCTGATATACACATATATATATACACATACACATGTATATACATATACCATACACATACACATATATATACATATACATACATGCACATACATATATATATATATACATACATACATACATACATACATACATATATACATATGTATACACATATATATACATATATAAACATATATACACATATATATACATACACATATATACATACACACACATATATATACACACACATATATATACATACATATATACATGCATACACATATACATACATACATATGCATATATATATATATATATATGCATGTGTATATATATATACAGTACATACATATATATACATACATACATACACATGCACATCCACACATATACACATACATACATATACATACACATACATACATACACACATACACACATACATACATACATACATACACACATACATACATACATACATACATACATACATACATACATACATACATACACATACATGTATACATACATATGTTCTGTCTGATGCTTTTCTATATTTCTTTTCTACAATACCAAGACCATGTATCCAGTAGTTGCAGGCCGCCAGTACAGACATGAAGAGAAGAAGTGCAACACACATTTATCCTGAAAAGCACAAAAATAACAATTTCACGACATCCACTGTTTCAGAAGGTGGTAGTTAGTCCCCAAAGGCACCTTTGTCAACTCAAATAGCAAACGCCTTACAAAAGAGGAGGCCAGCACTGTAATGTAAAAATGGCAACGCGAATACGGCTGAGAAAAACCCGAACCTTCACGTAAACACAAGGTGGCGAGTTGTTTGGGTGAACTCCTCCCCCTGCCTTCACAGAATTTGCAGCGCCGCCTAATCATCGTCATTACAGCTGTTTGAAAAACTGTTTCCAAACAGGCAATCAAAGCCTGTCTCGATAATTAGCGAAGGGGAAGACGTCTTTGTGAGCAAACTGCTCCTCTCCCTCCTCCCATTGCCACCAATCTGAGAACACAAAATCAGATCTGTCTCCTATGAGAACACAAAAAAAAAACCTGCGCATGTGTTTTTGCATGTGTGTATGACTCTCAGTGTGTGTGTGTGTGTGTGTGTGTGTGTGTGTGTGTGTGTGTGTGTGTGTGCGTGCACCGGTTGCACTTATTGTGCTGCCGAGACAGCTTGACTGAAAACAAACTGACAAAAAACATTTGAAGCAGAAAAAAAGGGGGGGGGACAAAAAAAAAACGTACACACACACAACAACCTGTCAAGAGCGAAATGCCTCTAATTTTTCTGTCATCTGCCAGCCGTTTAACAAGACAAGAAACGCTCTGCCCCCACACTCCTCCGTCAAGCCACAAGAGACAGAGACGGGGGGGGGGGGGGGGGGGGGGGGGGGGGGGGGGAATGGGGAGGAAAGCGACGAGGATGGGAACGAGACAGACAGAGCAGAGATGTCTTTTTTTTTCCACGATCCGAAATCGTTCAACTCACTTAGCCTTTCCTTCCTCTCCAGGTTGTGATCTTTCTCTTCATCGCCCCCTCTTCCCTACCTCAGACAGTAGAAGAACAAAGTGTATATTTGTAAGTGTCAGGGGAGGCAGCGTAATAAGCACTTAGCCACTGGCCCAGTCTCTCTCAGACCAAACCCCCTGCTCTCTGCCTCTGGCTCTCTCTGAGGGGGAATGGTGTTTATAGTAAAGCTCCTGTTCACTTTAATATGGTACTTTACGCTGATGCTGCTGTCAGCTCACATGAGGGCGCAGTCGGTGTGTGTGTGTGTCCAAGTGTGTCTTTTTCTGTGTATGGTGGCTTGTGCTTACATTTGTGTGCATTTATGTGTGCATGTACACCAAATGTGTGTGTGTGTGTGTGTGTGTGTGTGTGTGTGTGTGTGTGTGTGTGTGTGTGTGTGTGTGTGTGTGTGTGTGTGTGTGTGTGTGTATGTGTGTGTGTGTGTGTGTGTGTGTGTGTGTGTGTGTGTGTGTGTGTGTGCTGTCAGCTTCACTCCTCTTGCTCCTCTAGCAGAGCTGAGGATCGGCGGAGACAGGCGGATAGATGAAATATTTAACTGTCGTGTGTTTAAAAAAAACAACAGATGCTTTGTTCTGCTAATTAGCACTTAGCACACAGAGTAGCTCCAGTACAGTTGTGCGCACGGAGGGATTGTTATCCAAACTCAGCTGGGGCTTTGAGCAGCCCCACTTGACTTGCCAAGTCCAATCCTGTTCGCTCTCCACCGAGCCTGGTGTTACAGGCAGGGTGGCAGGGGGTGGTCGAATAACATGTCCAGCCAACAATCAGCAAGAGGCAAACAACTGCAAATATCAGACAGTCAGATATACTTTAATTATGACTAATTAGTTTGAGAAGGGCCATTTTGAAGCTTTGAGTCTCACGATGGGGTTTTTTTTGGAACCAGAGGTGCTAGAAGTGCTTTCCCCACAGCAGATCGCAAGTAGCTGAGATGCAAAGGTTGCTGGGTGACTGTCCACAGGAAGCAAAAGGACTATAAAGCAGAAGCCCACGATTCACCACCAACCAGTTCTGCAGGGTTACGGAAGAGAGAGGACAAATTCAAACTGAGGAAAAGGTTATGTAACATAACATCAAGCTTTACTGATATATCCTCCTATATCTCATTTGAAAATATATCGGTCTACTTTAAAAAGTTGATATACTGCACAGCCCTAGTCAGCCATATAGATAAGACGTGGCCAATGAATGCTCATGATTTTGGTAATGTCTAACCTTTCTGATAGCAAAAATCCTGTGAATAATGTGATTAAAGTCACATGGTTTCAAAAGATAAATGTTTTTGGCAGCAGCTGTCTGATATTTAGACAATAACAATGCAGGTTTATGAGGTTGTGCAGAATTTATTTTACAAAAATGAGACAGCATGTGTTCTCTGTCCAACTTTTCCCTGTGTTACTGCGGTGCATCTGCATAGAGTTGAAAAGAAGGAGACTTCGCAGCTCCTCGCGTGAAGCACGGAAGATTTCAACACATGTTGAAAACCTGGCAATTTCAACAAATTAATAAAAAAAAGACCCAAGTTCTTTTTGTTTCATTCAAATGTCTTTGCACAAATCCATCACTGTAGGAAAACCACCACCTAAATCTCCCTAAAAGCCAGTGGAAACAACTCCTCACCGTGTCTTTAACATTTTGCCCATGAATTCTTCGATGATTTACTGTAGGAGGAGTGTTAGTGCAATAGCCTCAAATTCCTGAATCAATCCAAAGTTTTAAGGAGTGCAGCCCGAAGCAGCGTGACAATCCCAGAGCAGCCTTAAATGATCACATCAGGAAGAAATGCAGGGAAAAGAAAAACAGAGCTGTGATCAGGCAAAGAGAGGTAGGAAGGATATTCACCAGTCCTCCGGAATGCACTTCGGTTTGGTGCACAGTAGACATTTGGTCGCTGGAAAGACTGCAATCCATTAGCAAAGCACAGCCCGGTCGGCTAGTTTTGTCCTTATATAGGGCAAGGCTGGTGGAGGGTCGTATAACACCCGAGTCAGACTGAGCTGCGGAAAAACATAAATTAAGACCGAGAAGACGGGGGCTAGTTGGAGAAAACAAAAGGCTACGACTGTCTGCTCCAATTCTGTCGCACAAAACAAAAAGAGAAAGAGAGCAAAGAAGGGCAAAGTCGTACGCTACACAATATGGGTCATTATTACAAACACACTTTTAGATCCTTTTGTTGGTGCCTTTTTCAGGGGCTAATACGTCACTCTTGATAACTGTGATCTGAAGGAGGGACTATCAGTGTGTGTGTGTGTGTACGTACTGTATATATATATATATGTGTGTGTGTGTGTGTGTGTGTGTGTGTGTGTGTGTGTGTGTGTGTGTGTGTGTGTGTGTGACAGGTTGTTGTAGTGCCGTGCCCCCCTCCTGTCCCTCCTCTGCCCAGAGATGCTCGTCTCCTCTCGTCTGACACTTAATCAATGCACTGGAAGTAGCCTTTCACACACAATCTAATTATATGGAAATGAATAGAAACCAGGGGGCCTTATGCTAAGTTTGTGAACACACACACACACACACACACACACACACACACACACACACACACACACACACACACACAAAGGTGACTACAAAGAGAGAGGAGAGCAGTAGGAACGTAAAGGGAGGGAAGCAAATGGAGTCTATGTTAAGTCACATCAATATCAAGACTGTTACTGTAGTGGGTAAACACACACACACACACACACACACACACACACACACACACACACACACACACACACAAACGCGCGCGCACGCACGCACGCACGCACGCACGCACGCACACACGCAGATCCATTTAAACATAAAACTACATATCATCTGTATTGTATTGTTATTGGTCCCTATCATGCTTTGTTTCTGTCCATATATCAGGATCCGACACGTGCATGGAGTTGTAATCTTGTTCCCGTGTGTGTGTGTGTGTGTGTGTGTGTGTGTGTGTGTGTGTGTGTGTGTGTGTGTGTGTGTGTGTGTGTGTGTGTGTGTGTGTGTGTGTGTAGTAGTAGTAGTGAAGGTGATGCTGCAGAGTAGGGTCAGGGGTAACGCGTATAATAAATCAGGCTCGTGCAGCCATTAAAGCTACAATAGTGTGCCGGGGCATTTGTCTGGGGAATCATCCATAAACTGTGACTGCACAGCTCTGAATGCCTGTTCATACTGCACTGTCACAGCTCCCTCCTCCCACCGCTGGCTTTAAGAGACAGCATGCAAGCATGTATACTGTAATGTTGGAGAGATATCAAGTTTCAGTGACAGAAAAAATTTACTTATTTTACTTATTGGTGAAGATGGTTGGAAAAATGCTAAATTTTGTGCAATTCTTACAAAGCTTTACTCATTTCTACTTAATTTGAAATTAAGGCATCTATGTGGGGAATTTTTAAGTCAAAGTTTTGTTGTGCTAACAGTCAGTGTTTGCTGTTGAATAATGATTATTGTTACTGACAAGTCTTGAAAAAAAGTGGAGCATTGAGCCCATTCATGTCTTTTTAATGTTTTACTACAACTATTCATCAAAGTCAATGTTTTCAAATTCCTACAAAACAGGACATTTACGCCTTAACGTACGAGGCGCCATCAAAAAGGTCAGAGACTGCACTGTAAAAACTAAATACAATATCAGATTTAAACCTGGCTGTAATCCCCCTTAAAGTAGTCCCATTGTGCAGCGACACACCGCTGCCAGCACTGCTCCTCCAGTCAAGTCTTCCTGGAAGTCCCGTTTTGTAAGCATGTCAAGCACCACCCGTGATTTGGACTGGATCGCCTCCACAGTGTCAAAATGGCAAATCCACAACTTGAACTACATGAACTTGAAGTGGCAGCGAGCCAAATGCAGGTAGAGAAGATGGGGAATCAACAATTGTCTTGCTGTGGGTGAAGAACTCTTGAGTTTTCAATTGGAGAGCCCAATTGCCATCACACCACAGTTCAGGTTGTACACACATAACGTTCTCCATCACACACACACACACACACACACACACACACACACACACACACACACACACACACACACACACACACACACACACACACACACACACACACACACAGTTGACAGTCTGGACCTGAGGGACATATTCACGGAGCATAACCCCTCCGAATGTCAAAGAAAACCCACCTGGTTGGTCCTAACCTGACATTCCAACTTTGGTCTCGTGACAGTGATGTTCTGCCCCCCTTAAAACACAAATGCTACTCAAAACACCTCAACCGGCTCATTGTTCCATGAACGCAGGCTTACTGAAGCCTTTCAAAAGGGCTCCATCGCTAACTTCCAGAGTTAGACACTAAATTTGCTGAGCGGTCTCTGCTCACATTTCAGGTCCACGATGACATCACAAACGCTCACATACCAGTGGTCACGAAAACTTGTGTAACACAGGTGCTGATGTTGTTACAGCAACATAACTTGGAAAGACAACTTATTGGCAAAAGCTATTTAGAGTTCCCACTCTAAGTCAAATGTCAAATTCCCGGACTTTCAAGGGCTAAAAAGCTGAAATTCCATGACCTGTAATGAACAGACAACAAGGCTGCTGTTGTGCTGTGCAGACAAGAAACAGCCATGTCATTTTATTTTCAATTTACAAGCTCACAAGCGTTTTCAGTACAAAACCTTTCACTGCTTAAACCTACTGTGCAATTAAGTTCAGACACAACCACGCTTTTTTTCAAATGTGAATATCAGCGTGGCTGCAAATTGCTCTCTCTCCCATACTTGATAGATCAATAGCAGTGTTGCAAATTTTACATTTAGCTTTTTCTGTCATCTTTGAAGTCATGATTTTGTAACCAAAGCTCTTGAAATCTACATTTTCCTGGAATATTTGGCTTCCTAAGCAGATACAAAAAGAGCCATGACGAACTGAAAGGGGAAGAAAACACTCACGCAATACAGGAAACACGTGAAATAACGCGGTAAAAAAAACAACGACTACACGGAAAACATTATATTTTGATGAACAGCAACTAAAATGTAAACATGCAAACAAAATTCCCTGATGTTCAGCTCAGTTTGGGTGCAACAAAAACAGTCCGGGAACTTGTAACACAGGAAATACACGTTCATTAAAACAAGAAGCACTTTAACATGGCTTACAAAACCGGACTGTTTTCTGTGTGTAATGGAAGCGGAGTTTATGACGCACCTTATGTGTGAAGACAAACCCACAGCAGGGACTCTTCCTCCCCAATGTCACAAGTCCATAATTTGTTATTTGGACTTCAAACCGTCCGCATGTCTCACGTGTTATGACGCGCTTCACGAGCAAAGAGGCTTCATGCATTTTGAAAGTGAAAAGGTTAGTGGCATTTGAATACAGCCAAGAGCTATCGAAACACTTGGGAGAACAAATCAAGCCTTTCTTCAGGACTCCAGCAGCTTGTTGTTATGATGACAATAATGCCATTTCCTAAATCATGCATTCTAAATCAAATCATTCGTGTCTTTGTCTAATTAGGCTTGAAAAAAAACAAAAGATCTCGTGTTCGCTGATCTCCACAGCTTTAACCTTTTGCTCTGCTGCAGTGATGTAGAAGTGAACCCCAGCGTGGGTCACTACACTTGGACATCGCATCGGTGTCAGGAGTGGTTATTCACAGATTTGAGACTTTTGAGCAACTTATGACATCCACTGCTTTTACTAGCATCTCCCCTTTAGAGTTAGCCAACACCCATAACATAGTTAAAGTGCACACTTAGATCTCTATCACCATATTTGGAATTAGGTACCAGAGGCGCAGGTAGGGCAACCAGGAAAAACCATCACACCCGTTTCCAGTGGCGGGCCAAGGCCGGGTGTCACATGACACGGACAAAGCACGGACTCCAAGTGCACCAATGTCACATCGGTCAGGCTTTAAAGCAGGCCGCCGGGAGGGCATTACTGGAGGTGGAGGGGTCACAGGGTTGTCTGGTACAGAGTGAGGTGATTTTGATCGCGATGCACGTGGGATGGGCCACCGAAAGCAGACCCGACGAGGGACACTCTGGAGACAAATGAGCGCACAGCGCAAATTTTCTATCATAAATAAAAAAGGAATTTTCTGGCTTAGAATTGAGATCAATGATCGACCCGAGTCTCTTGTCTTCTCTTATCAAACGCAACCTTTGAAAGAGGAGTCTATTTGTATGTGCGTCTCCTTTATGCCGGTGTCTCTCGTTCACTGGGTTTATTTTCCTTTTTGATGGTTTGTGCTGCTCTGCGTCACATGGTGTAACATCGCATTGTGATTTGTTGAGGGGGACATATGGAGCACTTCTTTTGATACAGCAGATCCTGTCATTTAGAAGTGAGATAGAGGTACAGAGGTACGGATTGAGAATGTCTAAGATTAAGCGTGCAGCCCTTATATATATAAAATATAAAGAATAATAATATATAAATTGAATATTTTATATCATATTTTAATTTGATTATATACATCATATAAAAAAAGGGGGATGACAAGTTGAATATTTGTGTTGTACAAATGATACAAATTTTGCGTTGTGTATAGCCTCGTAAAGTTTTAGCCAAAATGTCTCCACATCGGTGAATACTGCATGGGTGTCATGTGAGTGTGTGCATGTCAGAATCTGTGAAAGAAAGCAAGACAGAGAAGTTTGTGATCGAGTCGAGTAATCTGACAGCTGTCAGTTGAACCTATTTCAGCTCAGATACACACACACACACACACACACACACACACACACACACACACACACACACACACACACACACACACACACGGCAATTATGAGGCATGGTGAGCTGACTAGTAGTGAACTGATTGGGGTCACATGTTTTTTCCCTGCAGCCACTGTCAGCTACAGACCAACAATACAACAGACATCAACACACAGACATGCACACACATACACGTACAGTACGCAGGTTAAAGCAGTCAGGAGAAAAGAAATGAACAAAGGCGCCCAAACCAGAGCCATCCAGTTTGGGGCCCGAAGACCACGACTGACACCCCCCCCCCCCCCCCCCCCCCCCCCCCAAATTTACTTTGACACACCACAGCTTGTGCTCATTCTCCCAAACAGAAGCATATGTTTTATGTTTTTGACAATATTCAATATAAGCATATCAAAGAGTGGTGTTTTACTTATTCTGAAATTTTATTCTAGATTTTGAATGTCAATTTTGTGTAAAATATATTGTGAAATGCAACAAACATGTATTTTTGGCCCACAGCCGTCATTCAGATTCATTTTTGCCTCTTCACAGGAAAGAATTTGGTCACCTCTGCCACACACACACACACACCCACACACACATGACTAAAAGTCTAATTTGCTGCAGCTGCAGGATGACAACGCTACAATACTGGAGCATTTGGTACAAAACATCCAACTTGAGATAAGAAAACAGGACCAAGAGTCTATGGCCATGCCAGAGGCTCGGTGCGGCAGTACGTAGGCACAGCAGCGCTTCGATATAACTGTCAACATGTAGCGCTGTTTGCTAATTAGCACCAAACACATGTACAGCAGACGCTGATAGGAATGCAATGTGTTTGGGTGTGTAACCGCCAAGTTAACAATTTGACCTGATGGTGGTCAAACAGGGGATCTCCAAAAAGTCCTAAAAGTCCATCCTTTGGGTACCATGAATGTTTGTACAAAATTTCATAGCCATCCATCTAACTGGTGTTCAGATATTTCAGACAAAAAACAAAAAAAAATAGTTCTGACGAAGGCCGATCTCCTCTCAGAGCAATCGGAGACTTCACGTGGCATGTCTGTGAAAGTTACCGCCACTAACACGTGGATGAAATGCAATTCGGAAAGTAAATTTCGCAAAAAGAGGAAGCGACAGAAGCACAGTTCATGCCGGACCTCAGCTTTAGAACAACACAGATCAGAGACAGAGGTGACAAAAGAGAAGAAAGGAGCAGCACAGGAAGAATTAAGAGGATGTGGGCAACAGAAAAGGAAGGATTGTGATAACAATGCAACAAAAGACCAAAAGACTTTAAGAGAGACCAAGCGATAGATGGAGACAAAGTGATAAAGTGTGTGCGTGCATTCATTATAAAAGTGTTCTGATTGTCTTGGCGTCCTATCAGGTGGCATCAAACCCGTGTGCGATCTGGAGGGGGAACTACAAAGTGGATCCTGGGGCCTGCAGAAAGAAGCCTTTTTGATCGCGCTAATTAAAAGCCATTTTGTTTAAAACAAACAGACACAAGTCTAATTGGCTCTTTTCCATAAGAAAGGGAAGGATGTTGAAAGTGGAAGAACTCATGGAGGAGGTAGGTGTGTGTGTGTGTGTGGGGGGGGGGGTGCTGTTGGATCAGAGGGAAGATGTGCCTATCCTGGCACATGCACAGCTTCAGACACACACGTGAACATGGAAGCACACACACATTTTACAACTGTGACCCACTATTAGGGATTCCCATTAACAATCGGGAACGCACAGAGAAGAGCTGGGGCGAGGCTGCGAGGAGATAACAGGTGGCGATGACGACCAAGAAAAACATACACGGGCACAAATTCACACAGGCAGAACATTTCAATGAAAAGTGTTGTTGAGTTGAGCATATGGTGGAGTTAAATGGCCCCTAACTGTGCCATTGTTCTCTCTTTGTACAGGAGACAAAGTCAACTTTAAGTCTATAAGGCTTTTTTCTCTTTTTTTCCCCCCCTCTAAAAGCAGACAGTCAACTGTCTTTTAATTTTTATTTTATTTCTACCGTTTTATCTTGTAGGTAAGAAGAGAGAAAAAAAAAAAAATGCGGCCCAGAGTGAAACCTCTCATGGACTGAACTCCAGGTCACATGCATCCTAAAATTGGAAATGTTGATTCTTAACTTGCAATTTTTGTTAATTTCTGCAATGTTGCCACAAAAAACTCAGCAAATTACAATTTGCCAAAAATCCAGCCGTTTTGATCGCAACATCACAAAAAACTCCTGGAGAGACCAATAAAAGCTTGAAAAGAAATTGCCCCTTTTGAAATTGTCAACTGCCAATATTATTAAGAATGGAAATAAATTGTTTTCTTTTATTTCTTGTCAACATCACAGCACATCAAAACCTTGAGGAGCATTTGCATTAATTATATGCGCACGCACACACACACACACACACACACACACACACACACACACACACACACAAGGCCGAGCAGGGAACAGATTGTCTCCTTCCATCTCCGAGTCATCACATCATGGCCTGCAGCTCCTCTGCTCGAGTTCACACTGTTCTGCTAAAACGGACTGAGCCTAACTGAGCTGATCTGGACTGGGTGGTGGAGTCTGAACTGCGCTGGACTGGACTTGAACTGGGTTTAAAGAACTGCCACAAAGAGGTATGATCCAGTTTAACCAGTGCTGCCAGAGACGTGTGTTTCAGCAACGCTATAGTCAATATCAGACTCTCAGGAGTGTGTGAGCGCTGAGAGGAAAAAGGTTGATGCAGTAAAGTGGTGTATTCCTGCTTCTCTCTCTCACACACACACACACACACACACACACACACACACACACACACACACACACACACACACACACACCATTACACACACACCATCACACACACATGCTCATGCACACACACTACAGAAGTGTCATTCAAAGGCTGTTTGAGCCCTGAGAGCTGCGGGGGATTTTCCTCCATCACGAACAAACAAATAGTCCTGTCGGTATGAACACACACAACACAAACACACAGTTTTTCACATTTTGTCCACTAAAGATGTAATGACTCAAATCTGGACAGGGCAAGTGTGCAGATTTCTGCCTAAAATGTTGAAAATATTTCTATACAATAAAAGATATACCGCCATCGCATGCTTTTCGTTTTTCTCCATCGGGAAATAACACCCAAAATGCACTGCTGTCACACTCCAGACAAACGCCGTCATGTAAAGACACACTCATATACTGTACACAAACGCAAAATGGCCAAATTGATACAACACACACACACACACACACACACACACACACACACACACACACACACACACACACACACACACACACACACACACACACACACACTTTCTTGTCCTCACACACAAAAATGTACAATCTTCCGCGATTGTGTTTACAACGCAGGCTGCTTGAATGGTGGAGGCAACAGGGGCCAATTTCAACAACGCACACAATACACTACATTAGAGCAGCGCTTCCCAGTCTTGCCGCAACACAAACATTCACTTATCTATATGATAATAGGAGGACGCAGAGCAGAGCTCAACGCAACGACATGAGAGAAAATGCAGCACAATGCAGAGCGGCACCCGCAGACAAAGCGATCGGAGATGTAATCTGCTCCGGAGAGAAACAAGAGTCTCGCCGAAAGAGAAAAGAAGAGGCAGATACGCCTTCTTTATGTGCGACACAATTTGGAGTTGGATGGGTTGACAATGAAGCTGTCGAGAAAGAAAAGTGCAGACAACAGCCCATTGTTAGGGGGGGGGTATCTTTGGAGGAGATATTGACGCTGGAGAGGGGATGAAATACAGGAAACAGCGTGATACAGGAAGTACTGAGAGCCTTTACAAATGCAGCTGGTGGATGTGAGCGGAGTGTGATGGTAGAATAACACACTTTGGATGAATTACAATGTTTCTCTCTGATGAGCAACACATTTTTGAAGAAACACGTTCTACTCTACGTGAAGCTAAAAGGAGGGAAGTGGTGTAAAAGTGGATGTTTGTACCCGATGTGTGGTTGTTGTTTTTTTATGTTTGTACAAGCTTGAATGTGGATGTATGACATGTACTGAACTTTAAAAGAATGGCGCATCGTTCTGGGAAGTGTGCTTAAAGAATTTCCTGCTATTAACTGCTCAAGGGGAAATTGTTTGGATTCACTTTAACCTTCCAATGCCAAGTGCCCTGACATGATAAATGTTATGATTTAAAATGATTTAAATTGAATACATAACTTTGGTGTGGCATTTTTTTTTTTTTTTATTGTTTTCTGGCATTTTAAAAACAACACAATGAACCACTATTTGCAGATTAATCAATAATGCCAGCAGTTGTTAGCTGCAGAATTATTACCATAGTGCCTGTACAAAAAACACAACTCAAGACATGAACACAATGACTGTATGTCTACACAAAGCAGGCGCTTTTATGGGAATTATTAATACTGTACTTGGGTGAGATATATGGCAGTTAACATGACTTGTCCTTTCAAGACTTCTGTGGCATACTTAAAAGGTGCCATCAGAGACTCTTAGTGACGAATGCAGCGCAGCACAGTAATGTGCATGGAGCAATAACTTTCATGAACCGCATGCATTTTTGGAATCGCTGGTAAGTGTGTATTGCAATTTCACTGAAGACTTCCTAAAGACTGAAGACTTCCTGAAAACCTGAGCAGAGAGCGCACATCAAGTTTTGTGACAAACTTGAGAAATCAGCAACAGAGACCCTTAAAATCCAAAAGCCTACAGCAGTGAAGTAATGAGCTGCATTTCAAGAGGGGCAGAACTTCACTGTTCAAGACCAAAAAAGGTGCATCAGGTCAGAAATGCGCAGCCAGGTGGGTTTTCTTTGACATTTGCGAGGTTGTGCACCTCAAATTCATCCCCCAGGGTCATTCTGTGACCTTCTGAGGCGTCTGTGTGTGGGGGGGGTTTGCTGCTAACAACATGAACTGTGATACCGTGACAAAAGGATATCACACCTCCTCTTTGTTCCCCAAAATGAAGTTCAAGCTGAAGGGTCACCATTTTGACACCGTGGAGGAGATTCAGTGCAAATCGCAGATGGTGCTCGACACGCTTAAAGAATTAAGGAATGCAACCAAACCTGGCTGGAAACGATCGTCGTCACCGCCTCTTCCGACTCAACGAAGAAGATGAGTAGCATCGTGCTTTTCTGTTAAGATACTCCTGACCCAAGGCTGAAGTCAAATACTTCAACTGAAATGAAACCAACACATGGTGAGAAAAAGCTTTGTGCTTCAATGGGCGAATGTCATAGAACACGTGAAAGACGTCGAACAGTGAGAAAAGACAAACGCGCGTCTTTTTGTCAGGACATGGTTCGGTGGTCCGTCGGTCGTCTTTCACCACGATACCCTACCGAGGATATAAAGTTGTTCCCTACACCCAACAGCTGTCAGATGTGGTCATTATCAGGCTGATATTATACAGTCTGATGTCAGCCTTAAACAAACAACATATATAATGCCAAAAAGCTTTCGAGGTGGTGCGGGGCACGTTTTAAACTTGGCTAGCTATTTTTCCTCCCTCCCTGATGTCCTGACTCCAGCTCACTACTTACAGCCGATCGATGCTGATCTGCTCATCTCAGCATATTTTCCCAAAATATTGACCTTTCCCTCTCAAGCTGTCCTGCGTGCCACAGGACAATGAATAATCAGAAGGAGAAAGAGGGGAAAAAAAAAAAAAAAAAAAAAAAAGCAGGAGAAATCACAAAGGAATTTCACTTTCTCTTGCCTCATGTGATACATTATTAATCCAATTTTGCACGGACCCTTAAATTTTTTTGGAGGAGAAAAATCACATTGAGCAAATTAATGAGGTAAACGTAATGATCTGAGATGATCAAAGGATATCAGTGTTGGGCAAAGTATAGCCACCAATTAGTAAAACAAGCGCAGGAAAGGGACTAAAATATGCACCAACGCGCCTGATGAAAAGACAGGGTCAGAGAGAATGGACTAATTTCACAAATGAAATGACGTGCACCAAGACGGCCCGGGAGTGTGTGAGAGTGTGTGAGAGTGTGTGTGTGTGTGTGTGTGTGTGTGTGTGTGTGTGTGTGTGTGTTCCAGGAGGAGGTGGGGGTGTGTATGCGGGTCATGTTTAGATTCCCCCTGGGTCTATGAGCAGAGAGAGTGAGAGAGGTCCCATAAGAGCAGCAGGAGAGGAGCTGGCTATACTTTGATAACAATAATAAGGTATTTCTCTCTCTCTCTCTCTCTCTCTCTCTCTCTCTCTCTCTCTCTCTCTCTCTCTCTCTCTCTCTCTCTCTTCCTCTCTCTGTCTGTCTCCTTTTTTTTTTTTTTATCCTGCTTTGGCACAATGAGCACTGCAGCTCTCGTTTGATCCATGAAAGAAGCTTGTTATGTTGGTTTTTTTTTTTGTTTTTTTTGAAGAGTTTGATGCACAAAGGAACAGGAGGAAAAAAAAAAAAAGTTTGAAAATAGGCGCCTCTGTCCGACTTGGACTTCAGTTCATTAGGGAGGCCTCAAGGGGTGTACTTCTTTTTGTCAGTTCTTGTTTTGTATTTTTTGTTTGTTTGTTTGTTTGTTTGTTTGTTTGTTTGTTTGTTTTCAAGGAGTGAGAGCAGCTTGACCCACTGATTGAGTCCAGTGTTTTATAGTGTGACTGCTTGTGTATATATGCAGAAACTAGTTTATGTTCACACACTGTTAAAACACACAAAAAGGTCCTCTAGAAACGTAAAGTCACTGAGCCTGAAATATCATGCAGATACTCTTCCAGATGTCTTTGGATGTAAAAAAAAAAAAAATTGAAAATTGAAATAATGAGAAACTCTGAGGCAGCAGTTCTTTTGGCTGCGTGACTGAAAATGTCTCAAATATTACATCAAAATCCCGTCCAAACACAGGTTTGGCCGACGTTTCCCCGCGTAAGCTTTTTATGATAAGCTCAGAGACCACTGTGGAAGTTTTTCTATAGCTTTCCACACTACAGACAGGATAAGCTTATAAATAGTTTGCAAGTAAACAATAATTCATTCAACTCCATGCATCTAACAATGGATTTATTTATGGGGCACTGACTGTTGAGTTGTGTTCTCAAGGCGAGCCCAATGCCAAGCATTGTTCATGGGACTTCAAATGTGATCTATTACGGCCGTTTAAAATTTACAATGGTTACAGATTTAATTACTGACAGCAACTTGTACCTGAATTTATTTCAATTAAACCTGCAGTCCAAAACATTTGTCTCCCCCTTCTGCAAGTGAGAGTAATTACACAAACGGTTTGCACGTGGTTAAGTCATGGGTTCCTCTGTGGCGTACTCCATTGCTAATCTTGCAGCTGTAAAACAGGGGAATACATTGGGAATAAATAAGAGAAAAGGCGTCACAACCCTCGCAAAATGTCACATTTCATGATCATAATTTGTTCCATTTGGTTTGATAACATTTGGAAAGTCCAGAAAACCTGCATGATTGAATTATATCATCACCATTCATTTAACATAGGGCTAAATCAGAGGTTTGCTGGCTCGGGCGGTCGGAGTACAGTCATCTGGTCTGCATGGGAACGTTACACAAAACAACAGATTTTAAAACTCTGTATACTGTGAAACTTAGAAAATGTACCTGGCAGGGATAGTTTAATAAGAACGGTGTGAACTCATTTGGCGAAAGCTTGAATGTAACTGACGTCCATTTATATGTAAAAGTCCTGCACTAGAGGTTTAACACAGCTTAGAAAAATACTTTGGGAACATTTTAAGTCCCACAATTTAGCACGGATGAGCACTATATTAACACTTAATAAATGGTTAATAGCAGATTATAATTCAGCAAATCAACAATTCAGTTCACCTAAAATTGAGGCTTCAAAGCCACAACTGAGAGAGGACATGGCAATCTAGCGGTTTTTCTTTTTTTCTGGCATTGCAGGATGAATCATCAACCTTTGAAACAGTGGGCAACCTTCACAAACACAAACACACACGTGCCACCAAGTGCAAGTGCCATCCAGTAAAGGCCAAAGCTCACATAAGCGCATGAAGACTTCAGTGTTATGTCACGATCTACAAACAGTGGAGGAGACGTTCATCTTTGAAGAGGCAAATATTGTAATAGCTCACTTACCAAAACCCTCAGTAGGGAAATGAAAGCACACAGCACAACTCTCAATTTAATAACAAAGGATCATTTCCCGCTTCCAAAACAGAGGAGACACAGGAGGAGGTAGAGGAGAGGAGAAGATAACAGAGAGCGGAAAGTCAACGGTTCCTTACTGATGAATTTTAATCCTGACCTTAAAAAAAAAAAAAGAAAAAGAAAGAGACGGGAGTGAGGTTGGGGAGGTTGGGGAGGTATTTTGGTTTCATACTAATATCTCATTCTTGGTTAATGTATTTTCAAAGCTTTTGTATGACTATGTGTTGGATGGAGACGATGTTAGGACAAGCCACTTAAGCCCATTTCTCTAATAATTCATATGTCTTGGCAGCGCACTCCTCTGCCTTGTCCAAAGCCTACAGAGAGACGCAGGGGGAAATTAGATAGATCATTAGATAAATGTTAGAGAGAAAGAACAAAATAGGAATACAAACTAAAAATAGAGCGGTGAAGACCACGAGATCCAATGTTCAAAATGTGCACTGCAGTATGCTCTTTTTCTTGTACGAGATACAGTGATGAAGTGTATCTGAATGAAACTCTGAATTTGTAACAATCAAAAATGACTGAAAGGAGGACTCATTAGTGAGTGAGTGAGTGAGTTACAGCATTGTTCGGCCAAAAAGCTGCTACTTCCTGTTCCTGCTTCAAATTAAAAGCCGTCCAGACAGTTCAGCCATAATGGTTTTGACAGTCTTGTTCTATTTGAAATATTACTTCATTTATATTGTCATTGAGTCCCTTTTCAAGAAAAGAGGTCAAAATCTTTCAATAGAAAGAGGCTAAAGACAAGAGAAAAGAAGCAGTGAAGAAGAAGAAGAATGCCAGCTAATATCAAAGTACATAAAGCAAGCGGATGTTTGTTTGTTTACAGGAAAACTCCATGGATCACCTCTAACTTGTAGTTTGTCTTTACTGTCAGCTATTCCTAACTGGCTTTTGATCAAATGCAAACAAAGAGACGTACAGCAATATGAGAATTCACCAACCCACTGCAGCGAAACCTCCGTGGGCGCCTAAAGGGAATACAATGCTTCAAACAAAACGCATGTCAGGTTGTCGATCTGCTTCTGAAACCACCATATTCAGCATCTTTGTGACGTTGGAATTTGAGTAATTACTTTTTGTAACTAAATTTTGTAAAGAACCTAACATGCATAACCACTTCGGAGCTAATGGCCACGTGACTATTATGATAGTAAAATGTGTCTTTTGAGGAGAGATTGTATGGAAGTGTGCACCACTATCTCCTATTTGTATGATTTATTGCTTCAAGATCCGGTAATTTACAGAGATCTGGGAGGCAGTGTGATGCAATCAGGAGAAGTCTGTGATGCTCAGGGTACTGCCCATTATCACAAGTGGCCATTTGCTATTTCTGTGAATATTTTTTTTTTTTTTTTTTTTTAAATCACTCCTCGTAGATATAAATACGTCAATTGATGAAAGTCATGTTCACTGCAAGAAGCTGTGTTCTGCTGTTGTGCAATAAATCAGACAAAACCCTTAACGTGTAAATTAAAAACACATTTTGTGAGTTTTTCCATTACAGTTTGAGTCAATGACACAACATGATTGCATCATCACAACTTGATGCGGCTGAATTACGACGTTCAATTATCGCCCATCCTTTCCTGTCAGGAGTGCACAAATAGAGCCAGTCATTCATAAACGATGCACTTTCACCACATTCCGGTGCGTTTCTCAAAGCTATTTGTTGCACATGACCATAACCAAACCAAACTCCACTTCAAGTGCACTCAAATTTCTGCAAGACTGGAGAACTGTTCCCGTTTCCACCGAGCTGTTACATTTCATTACTCCATAAGTCACACAAACATACTTTGATGGAGCGAGAAGAGAGGGATGTGCTCCAGCAAGCCGCCACATGTTGGGGGATTTGTTTACAGCTTTCTCTCTTGTACGAGATCAACACCCCGTTGAAGCACTGACACCAAAACATGCAGCTTTCTCACCTGAGCCTCTCCCCCTCAATATATGTGTGTGTGTGTGTGTGTGTGTGTGTGTGTGTGTGTGTGTGTGTGTGTGTGTGAGAGAGAAAGAGAGAGAGAGAGCAGCTCATCAGTCGCATTGGGAGAATACCATTCAGAGACTGACAGATGTCTCTCTCCGTCTGACTCTTACCTGCAACTAACAATGTGTCTCGCTCCGTGGGCCTCGGGACATGCGCACACCCTCACACACACACAGCCATGTAACAAACAAACCCTCAACGCTTGCTTGCTTGTTTGTGTGCGTCTTTCTGCATATAGTACATGTTTGTGTTTTTATCACCGTCTAAAACAGAAGCGGAAGCCAATCCCTGATGCTACGGTCCGATAACAATATCCAGCGGTGCCGAGGTCCCACAATAACAAACGGTATCACTCAGCAAGGACTCAATTGGGACTCTGAATATAGAATAGCATAGGAAAGAATAGTCTAACAATAAAATACACAACTATGAGTGCAACATGTCAGAAATAAAAAATATCTGTCATCTATCAGCAACTGAAAGAGAAGCTTATTTTACCTCACTGAGTCCGTACAGCCCTTCCTAATGGTCGAAGACAATACAGTTCAATAAAAGAAGAAGCTCAGCAGTTTGTTTCAGCAGTGGAAAAGCAGATCAGTCACATTGGACACAGTTTTACGGTGGAGTCTCTTCAAACTTTAACGGCTTTGACTTTTACGGCGGCAAGTCTCCTCCGACTCCTCGAATCATCAATGAACAAGGAGAGGAAAGTTTATCTCTAAACTCTTAATGAACAAGTCACAAAGCTGGAGGAAGTTGCCAGCGCTCAAAAGCACACACAAAGCTCTCAAGCCATAAAGGCAGGCATAAGCTGGCAGGACGCCGAGGCATGTACAGCTTGTTAGGAAGGAAAAGAAGGGTTTACACACACACACACACACACACACACACACACACACACACACACACACACACACACACACACACACACACACACACACACACACACACACACGCACATAAAACACACAATTGGTGTGAACTGGACTACTGACTAGTACTAAAGTCATGTAGTATTACAGATTTTTTTTCTTTTTTGGAGGGAAACAACAAAAAGTATGTGAAGAAAATATTACTTTTCTCAAATGTTTATCCGAGGCTGAAGGTTAAATTGTTTCTGTATTGTTGGAGGACCACTATTGGTCTGATTTGAATTTATTTTACTTGCATTAACATATAGATAAAAGATAAACACCAACAAAGAATAATATTTTTAAAGTTGATTATAACTGCCCCGCCTGCAAAGCTTAAAATATGATACAAAATACATTGTAAAAATAATGTTTACCATGTACACAATCTTAGCTAAAAATGTAAGCATGCAAACCGCTATAAATACATGTTTATCTATGTGTAGCAAACTTCATGCCAACCATCCAGGAATTCTATTCATATTCATTTTAAATACATTTATTTCTATTCAATATTTCACTTTGAGAGGAGAGGTCAGAGCATCACTAAAGTCTATCAAAGTCTGAAAGTCAGACCAACACTCCCTCCAGCAAGAAAACCTCCTGACAGAGCACCACACCACCTACTGCAAATATTAAGGATAATAATAAACGACAACCACAACAGGAAAACAGAAATGTTTTAAGAATTTGCCCAAAATTAGCAAACAAACCATGAAATAGCCCAGCGAAAGAAGCCAGAAGAGTCAGCCTTGATACAACAGTAAAGACGATTTTACTTTGGCGGCAACTCCAGCAAGAGGAGGTAACTGCAGCTTTTGGACTTCACTTCCCAGAGATCAAAACAGTGTCGCCTGTTGGACATCAGTCAGCTGAAAGGTGAAGAGCCACCTGAAGAGGGAGCCTGTTGCGTTGGCTCCGCCTACTCTCTCTGGAGGAACAATCACAGCCGGATGATGGAAACCGTCTGACTAACTGTGCACCACTTGTGATTTTATCCCACAAATGTCAACACAAACCACCCGGCTTGTTCAGTTTGTAAAACTGCAAATGCAAGGGCTCTCATCAGTGAGCCACAGGCTCAGTCACCATTGTGGTACTCCGTTCAGTGATAGACACTTACTAAGGTGAGATTATTAGTTGAACACTTTACAGTCTACACATAAATTTACCGAAATTTCATTTCTACCACGCATGTTTCAGGTGCATGAAGCTGCCCCTCAAAATACTACAAATAATAGAGCACTGTCTAAGTTTGATAACACTACCTTAAGTTTTAAGTGAGGTTAACGTTTAGGGTAGAGGCCTTCAACGGGGGGGGGGGGGGGTCCGCGACCGCTACGGGGTCCGCGGAGGTACATGAATCCAACATATTGTAGCGAATGGATAAATGGAGGCAGAAGATGTCATGTTTCAGTCAGAAATGGACACATTCAGCGACACACAGGAGCTCTCTCAAGCTGGACACCGGTTCACTCACAGCGGGAGACTAGCCTGGACCTGTCCCTCCAAGCCTCCTGCACTCCTCCAGTTTAATATAAAACACAATTTGATACAATATATATTACATTACATTTCATATAAATAGTAGGTGGTCCTTGCTCCATCTCTCTATCAGTTTGGGGGTCCTTGGCCTGAAAAACGTTGAAGACCCCTGGCTTAGGGAATTGTTTATAACTCGGGTTTCGTTCATGAAAAAAAAAATAATCCCTTCCACAAATCCTTCTGTAAGAGTGGAGTGTCACGTATATTGTGTCAGAGCTTAACAAAGTAAAAATGGGGCAGTAAAAGTTGGATTCATGAACTGCTAAGGAATTAAGTTTGAATAGGATACAGTATTAAGCTTTAACTGGTTTTAACAGCAGAACCAAACAACCAAATGAGTTGGTTTTCATAGTGTTAAGGAATGAAAACCAACAGCTTCAATCCAGATAAAACTCTTCAACAATGGAAAAACCCAACTGTAGTCACTCTTTGCAAATTAAAAAAAAAATAAAAAAAATAAATTCCTGCTTAAAAAAGTGTTGGAAAGTGAGATAACACATGTACAGTATGTTTAGTATAATTAACAACCAGAAAAAAACACGATTAAAGTCCTCTAAAAAAAGTTTTTTATAAACTCACTAATTGATATAAAAGGCACACAGTTAAAGTCGCATAAACCACAGAAAAAAAATAAGTCTCCACATAAATACTGAAGTATTTATGTCACGTCTCAAAGAGAAATCCATTTTTACTACCAGCCTATCTTTCCTTCTCCCTCCTCTGCTCATCCACCGTCTCTCTCCTGCTTTCCAGAGAGGCAGGGTGGTGATTGGCGGAGAGAAAGCCTCCCTCAATCCAATCCCTAATCCCCAACAGGCTTTAAAACATATGAATGGAGGAGGACCAGCGGCGACTCTCCCTCACACTGTCCTGTCCTGTCCTGTCCTGTCCTGTCCCGTCCTGTTCTGAGTGTTATTTTCACTGTGCAGCAGCAGCGGTTGACGGAAGCAGTGGAGAGGAAGCCGCTTCTCGGAGAAAAAGCAAGAAAAGACGCGCAGCCACGACCGCGTAACCCTCCTCTCCTCCGTGCGCTCTGTGCCTTGGAGAGCCAAGTCACGCCACAAACGCGCCCCGGTTGCCATCGCTTCCACAACTTGTGCATGGTGGGAGGTATTCTCTATCTCCGTAATGACTTACCGGATGCTGCGTCGTCTTTCCTGTGACTCTGTGCTGGTCTCTCTCCCAGGGAAAGGCAGAAGAGGTGATGGAGGTCGGGGAGGCTGCTGCCGCCGCTGCTCCTGCTGCTGCTCCTGTTCCTGCTGCTGCTGGTGGTGATGATGGTGGCGGTATGGGTGCTCACATTGATTTGTGTCACTTCTCTGTCTCACTCTCGCCACTCCACCTCTTTCCCGCTCCCTCTCTTCACTTCACTTCACTTCACTTCACTTCACATTACACACACGTGCAAGCGCGCGCGCGCACACGCGCACACACACACATACACACACAAGATTTGGGCAAATTAGGGAAGGGAAGCAGACGTCAATTTGTACAGTTCAGCAGACAAACCTGTGTAGTAGTCCTCCCAAAAACTCAAAAGACATTTATCAACTTCGACCATGAAATGTAACAAAAAAAAGCTAGATTGGCATAAATCTAACAAGATGAGATGAGATGGTTTGAACTCATCAAAACACTACTATTAGACCATGTGTATACTGCTGTGCAGCCATATTGGCCAGACCTCATTTTACAAACAGGATTGAAAACTCAGTGGGCGAGCGATGCCCCGAAGCAAGACGCAGCTGCAGACTGTCAAGAGGAATAACTTTGAATGTGTCGGTATCTGAAGTTGTTATGCATGTCAACTCCACACAAAGCTTTATTATCCATTTAGCAGAGCCGCTCGAAGCGAGCCAAGTTTCTGCCGGCTCCACTGAGCGACGAGCAGGTTAGCAACCAGCTAGCTATTTGCAAATGTTTGTGGTCTTGCAGGAGAGACATAAGTCAGTTCTAATGAAGTGTCTTTCAGTCTACTGTTATGGATTTACAGCCCACAACTTCCACTGTTTTGGTTCAATCGCACCGCTTTCCTCCACAACTCCTGCTGATATTTTCAGTAAAAAAAAAGACAGCAACAAAACACCTCTTAGAAACTCACACTAAGTTTCTTGCTCAGCATCAAACTGCAGGCAAAAAAAAAAAAGTAAGCAGCTCTTCTGCACTGGACTGGAACACAGTCGCAGGTTGTACTTGGCTTTTAATAGTTCATAGTTAACGAGCATGTCCGAGTTTTAGGAGATGCATTTGGGGCAAACATTGGGCTTTGTGAACTCTTATAGTGGAAGTCAGATAAGTGTTGTTGAGATATTTTAATAATTTATTAAAGGTTTAAATTTCTCTGGAGCAACTGTTAAAACAAATGCCTGCTTCCGCTTCCAGTCAACCAGCGAAAAATCACGTGCCTCTTTTGCGCACATCGATGTCCGCCTCCTGCTTCACTGTTGGTCTGCGCCGATCTTTCCGAGCTCTCTCGTTGGCTGACTGAACTGCTCGTCAGACAAATTTGACGCAGCATGTCAAGAGGAGAAATTTAAGATGAATTTGCATATTTAGGGCAGATAAAGACAAGCAGGCTGTAACTAATAGGCGGGCGGTAAAAACTAACTGCTCTATATCTGGTGTCGCTAGTTTTTACAGTCACATGCCTGGAAATAAATCAGTAAATTAAAGTCGCAATTTATAGATATGGGCGATACAAAACTTTTTCTACAATTTACAATGATCCTAATACCACTACCAGTATGGATCCTTTTTTTTTAAACGTATATGTACTTTTTCCGAACAATGGTCATTTAAAAAAAAAAAAAAATCATTACTCTTAAAAGTAAATCACAAGGCACAACCTTCTTATAACTTTCAGAGTGTGTCATATTAAATGTTTGAAGAGGTTTCTCTGTGGCACTTTCTTTTCACAAAAATTGCATAAGTGCTGAAGATGTTTGGAAGTCATGCAGCAATCCACTTTTTGGATTCATGTACTTTTATTATCAATACCAAGCAAGTAGCGAACCAACATTTTAAAAAGTTCCCTTTAATCTAAACCAAACAAAATACAGACTGTTAATGAACGCCAACACATTCGGGGCTCTGTATGCGCAGAGGGCTTTGCAGGTCTTCACAAAAATTTAAACTCTCCTGCAGATTTCTATGTATGAACTAGACTATAAATCGTATCTCAATAGCTTCCACACAGCTTGTTTGACATTAGACCCATTTTTTGTGAGTGTATTATAGTAACAACAACAAAAATGCTTGTGTAACAACTTGTACTACAGTTGTACAGTTCAAATGCTATTGGCATGAAAATTATGTTGATCGTTCTGTCCTGTGCTGTCACCAGATCTCAACCCTTTCGATCATGCATTGTGGACTGATTTTGGACCACCATCATTGCAACTATTCCTCTCGAAGAATGGTATTCATCCCTCTAGATGTATAACAGATTAAGAAATAGGCATTTCTTATATCACAGGTAAGTCTTTCAAAGCTTTTACCAGCCAGCAGCAAAGATCCAGTCGCGAGTTTTCTTCCTGCATTTCTAATAAATAAACATGAACAACATGAATCTACTGATTGCTAGAACTGTTGTTATTGATCAAATCAAGTGCTTACCCAACTTATTTGTGAGATCAGGAAACAACAAAAGCTTTTGTGGATGTCATGGGGCACCGAAACCTTGACTCAACCTCTTTTTGTGAAGGCACTGTCAGTCCTTTTAATTGTCTTGCTTTCAGGAATAGAGAGCCATCCGATAGCAAATATGTCTTTCCTTAAACGGTTCAATATCTAAAGACAGGGGCTCTCAGTTGAGTTGTGTACATTGTTTTTTGCCTTATGATTGTCACCAGCTACAGATCATTGTTTACCAAGCTTTTTATTTACTCCTGCATCACTGTTTCACTCAACCTTATGAAATGATTCACCCGATGCCTCACTCGCTACACCTCTCTCTCATTCTCTCTCACTCTATCCATGTATGCTTACTTGTGTCTAATGTGCGTTTTGCTGCCCACTGTACCTTGTAAATGCCACAGTATGCCTGCGCAGAGGAGAAAAAAAGGCTCTGGGGCAATCAGCAAAAGCGTGGGGGCAGTGCGGATGCACTTCAAAGGCTGTCAAAACTATATTATATGGTTGATCCCTGTCCAATTCACTTTCACAGTTCAATAGTCGCTGTATGTTAAAGCTGGAAAAACAAAGGCGCTCGTTGGCGTCTCCTTACTCTAAAGTTAGCTCACACAAGAGGCTTTGTCTTTGTGTGTGTGTGTGTGTGTGTTTGTATGTGTGATGGAGAGGAGGCCGGGGCGGCGGTCAAACAAGGAAAAGTCTAAATAGAGTGACCGCATAGGTCAGGTTTGACACACTTTATTATTCATTCACTGTCTGTCCTCAGCTGCGCTTGGCTCATCAGTGCACACACACACACACACACACACACACACACACACACACACACACACACACACACACACACACACACACGTATACACAACCTCCCCTAGGTGCGGCTTTTACTGCACATATGCGCCTGGACGATGCACAAATGTCAAGAGCAATAACTGGGATGTCACTCCACATTCACTCTGCTCTCTTCAGTGTTTAGCAGCGAGGTAGCTCAGGGAGCTATCTGTGCGTGTGTGTGTGTGTGTGTGTGTGTGTGTGTGTGTGTGTGTGTGTGTTTTTACATGTGTGAGTGTGTCTGTGTGTGTGTCCTAACTTCCCAATTCAATTCAATTCAATTCAATTCAAGCAACATGGACTCCAGGAAGACAATGCCCCACTACTGCAAGCTGCTTTATTTTGTTAGTTTGGTTTATTTAACTACTGAAACTTAGATCATGTTTTCCTTTAATTGTAACTGTTTATCTTCTTATTTCCTTCCTTGCATCTAGGTCTCATTATTAACATAATTGTATTTAATAGTATAAGTGTGAGGACTTTTGACACTGCAGCCACCATATTTACCATTTTTAAAGATATCAGGGATTTTTGTTTATCATATATCTTGATTCACGTCTTCTTTATCTTAAAGTATAAATTCATCTCATGTATGTCTGTGATTAAATTACTTAAGAGTGAGAGAGGTAAGATGGCATCACATCACAACAATCACAACACTCAAAATCACAAGGCTGTTAGAATAAACCAGAATTATTATTAGGATAAACTAATAAACCAACATGCCTAAACATCACTGCCCAAATCAAAAAGTAGTTATTGCAGTTCAAATTGATTTTTAATTTGAAAAATAGTCCATATAGCAACCTGTCACTGCAGCCTGTTCCATTAAAGGCGATGAGGTAATTTCCTCTTTTATCTAAAGTATATGTTACTATTACTGGTATTTCTTGTACTATACTTGTAGGCCAAGAAAAGGGAAAAATACATCAATTTCTTTCCCAGCAAAACGTATTCATAGCAGCATTTAAAGCATCAAGGTTGGAAAGTGTAATTTTACAGGTCTGTAGTTTACTGAAAAAGTCCAGTGTAATCTGGTTCTACTCAGAGAGATAATGGAAATATAGTTAAAAACAGTTATCTCAGTTAGAGTTTAGATAGCTTTCATTGAATGTGTTTTGAAAACAGGCTGGAGGGATCGGTGTCTTCTGGAGGACTCAAACTCACCTTGTATTTCTGAAACCCTGACCACAGCTGCATCTCTGTTTAATTGTAAAACACAAGACCTACATCTTCTCATGCTAATATGACATACTAATCTCTTTTTGTATAAAGCAGTTTAGCTGTAAGAGCTCCCTTGTTTGGGAATGTTTCCAAAATCAGTGTTGGTCTTTCTACTTCAAAACTGGGCACCAGAAATACCCCAATTAGTTTAAAGCTGCTCCAAATCAAAACTCACGTACAGCCTTCTCGCTGCATCTCCCCTCCTCCAAATAGTTTCATGGATGTTGCTATGCGTGTGTGTGTGTGTGTGTGTGTGTGTGTGTGTGTGTGTGTGTGTGTGTGTGTGTGTGTGTGTGTGTGTGTGTGTGTGTGTGTGTGTGTTTGAAGCCTGATCCACAATATGAGCATAACTTATAATGCCTGATCTGACAAACATCTTATTGTCTCTCCTCTGTCTTGTCTCAGAGCACTTCCGAGGTTTTTGACCTCTCGTCCATTTCCACAGGTTCCTTTGAACATTTCTATGACACCATAAAAACATTGATCATCCGTTCAAGTTTTCAATCTGGAATAGCATGTCTGACGCATTTCATTCCTTCCAGAAAGAAATGAAACTGCGTATAACCGCTAATTATATTCTCATTAAGAGAGAGAGAAAATGTTGTAAAATTCAATGTTATGGGGCGATTCCTGATTTTCTCTGGCAAATATTTGGCCTTAAAATAGCTTTGCAGCAGGTCTTTGATATCATTAACAAGAACAAAAGACACACACACACACACACACACACATTGAGCATGTATTACTCTTTGCCTGTAGCTGTTTTAAGTAGCTCGTAGCACAGCTACCTTCTCAGGATTTGGCAGCTTGTATAGACCCCCGGGGCCTGAAGATTAAGAGTCTGGCCAAATGACACCCTGCTGAGGCAGCAAGGATGGGTCCTCACCCCTCACTCCTGCACCGCGGGGCCCCACAAAACCTTTTTTTTTTTAAAAGTCCACACCAAACCAATGACACTATAGGTGGCATTTATGAGCACAAATCAGTCCTCTGTTGGCTAAAAAAAAAAAAAAAACAGCAGCAAGCATTTCCTTCAGCAAGCAGCTGAATAAAAAAAACACCTTTTCTAAAAAAAAATCTGTTCTTTTTTCCTCTAACATTTAAATGGTTTTGTCTCCACTGAAGTTGCACTTGTGCCACCACTTTCTTCAAGACGAGTGTCAGCATCTCAAAACAAAGCAAAAATAAGTCACACCAATCCACCAGCTAATCACTTCTCAGAAGGGAGTTCAACTTGAACTGCTCAGAGAACAAGTGGATTTATGTCACTTCACACAGTTCTTTTGTTTTAACAATGATATCTTTACACAATATCTGTTGGTTAGCTTGTTCAGATGGTAAAGTTCCTCCTTACCTGCTGCTGGAAGGCAGGAAGTAAAAAAAAAAAAAAAAAAAATAGCAGCATATAAACACACATACACACACACACACACACACACACACACACACACATTCTTATTGTTTTATTATACTTTCTATAATCTTTGAGGAAAACTTGACATGCATTGTAAAGAAAATGGCAAAAAATAAAGCTAGTAATACAATTTCCTGTAAAAGGGTACTAATTAATATAATTTTAAATGAAATTAAAAGCATTACGTTACTTGTGATATTTCTTAATTAATGCAGAGACCATTTCACACACACACACAGCAGAGATCATTCTGTGAAACATGTCAATAATCTTACCTCGTGTCATGTCAAGTCTCTCCACTGTTGATTCCCTCTCACAAAGCTCAGGCTTAACCTCCCTCTAGTGACTGGAAACTGACATTACAGCACTCTCCATGGACAGCAGAAGCTCATACTGCTTTCCCTACACACACACACACACACACACACACACACACGTGGAATCTCTGTCAGACAAATATATCATGGTATATCCATCCGTCCGCCGGCCGCATTATTCCAAGCCTGAGAAATGACAGAGAAATGCAGGAAGTCGTTGGAACATAAACAAAGCGCAATGGAGGAAGCAGGGGTCAAGGCGGCGCTTCCTGTTCCAGAACCACCTCCGTGAGCCTGCATGCAGACAACAGGCAGCCGTGACACAGTGCAACTCAACTTCTCTTATTCTTCTCATTATCAGATGCTTGAAAAACTGCTGGCTTTGCATGTTTACCTCATCAGCAAAACATACCATGCAATTTAGAGGAAGTGGGTGTACATTCAGTGCAAGCCAACAGCTAGTATTATATACAGATTAAGTTCAGTTTTCATGAAACAAAATTTGTTAAACTTCTGTCTTTGAGAAAGTAAATGATTTTATATTGAGTTTGGTGGGTTTTTGTATTTCCTGTTTTTGGTTTTATTGATTAGAATTGATTTAACTTGGCCTAAAAATGTGAAAAACAGTTCCTCAGTCACCAGAGCCTTGTTTTATGTTAGGAGTTTTTACTTAAGAATGAAAATATTGTTTAAAAGTTAACAAAAAAATAATATTTTCTGTAACTGTCTGGCACAAGTGGTGCAATCAATAACAATTGTAGAATATTATTGTTGTTTAAATTAATTTCTTCACTGCGGATAGTCTAAGAAATTGACGACATCAGCTGTCAGCAAACTGTTTCATCTGTACTTTGAAATGGTTTAGATTAGGGACTTCCTGTAAATGAATGAGCATCTAAAATATGATAGACTTATAAAAGCAGAAACATAACCAGACTTTGACCTCTTCTGTCCAGCAGCCTCACACTGCAGCCAGTTTTGATTTGCTGTTTTGTTTTTTTCCTGTTTTTAATTAGTATTTTTTGCAAATGAACAAATAAAACCTGTTCAAAGTCATTTAGGGGTCATGAAACCCACCATTGTCAGATGTCCGGTGTGGATTAGATTCATTTGCCGGCCAGACAAAATGGCAGCATCTGGCCAGCATTATTATTATTATTATTATTATTACAGCATATCATAATGAGTTCATAATCTGGTATTATTGAAGCATTTGGTATTATTCTCCAACTCAATTACAGTAATAGGAGTATAATGAATTCAAGGGGTTTACATTTTCAGGATGTAAGCGCTCTCGCTCTCGTTCTCACACACTGACAGACAGATCCACAACTCACAACAGTCACCTCAGTTTCCATTTTGATTCTTACACGCTACTCCGAATAACATGTTTCTAAAAATGTGCTCACTCAGTTCCTCTGTTTCATTCATCTTTTTCTTTGCTGTTGTTCCAGCACTGCAGCCCACACTGCGCTTTGGACCACAACGCTCGCTGTATTCCACTCAAACGTCTTATCAACACTTCAGAGAAGACGCAGTGTATCAAAATTCAAGGGAAGACATATGGTATACATGAGAATTATCTCAAAAGACTTAGTGTAGTGTATACACAGTAGCATCTGTATCTTAATGGTCTATCAGCAGTGGTGAAGGGAGAATATGAGAGCTCTGAGGGATTTTGGAGAAAGGATATGATTGCATTTATGTCCCATCAAACAGCTTGCTCGATTCAGGGGAATGCCTAATATATGTCTGTATTTGGTCGCCAGCTTACATCTGTCTGCTTATGGATTTATGACTTCCAAACTATTTGGGAGAAAAAAAAGGCGCCTCTCGACAGAGCCAGTGACTAATAACTAAAGCCGACAGGGATGGCAGGCAAACACACACACACACACACGCGCGCGCGGGGATAGACATAACGACAAGGCTCGGCGACAAGGAACAAAGGAGTCGAAATCTGACACATTCTCTCTGACAGTAGGATAAAACTCACTCACCCCTCGAGCCATGCTTACACACATGCACAATTTACTTCTTTTTCTGTCATGCAGCGTTTTTGTCACAAACATGCACATAATGTTTCCACACATAAAACAGGCCTGTCCACACACTGAAGCTTTAAAAATCTCCACAGTGAGTAGGTTTCTTTATCTCTTCCTCAGTAAACACAGCGGTAGATACAACTGTGTCCGTGCAGCTAGACCCAGTGACTGTTAGGGCTTTTTTAACAGAATGAACGCTGAGAGCAGTTCGGCTTGGTACAAACAGAGTCCAAACGAAAAGCAACACTTATACAAGCCAAGATTCTATTTTAGTCATGTTGGATGACCGCAGCCAGCCCAATCTTGCCCAATCGCAGCAAATCTTTCAACTGCTCCATGATTTATTTTTCCAAAGGGTGCGGCAAAAAAACAAAAACATCAGGTAACCAACATGCCAAAGCCAACAAATCCTCCAACCCATGTGACCGTATAGGTTCTTTGTTCCGATTGTTTCCTAAATTAGGTTTTGGCACAAAAACCACTTGGGGTCAGAGGACGATAATGGTATGTGTTGTAATGACGACTTGAACCGTGTTGTGCGTTAGAGTTACTATTTCTTTAAGCAGCCTTTGTTGTCATGGCAACAGTAAATGCGATTTTAAGGAAACCTTCCCGATTCGTGGTTGGAAAATGAAAAGCTGTCTCCTTCCCTAAAGGCCACTGTTGCATCGATCCATCCACTCAACCCAGCCTGTCCTAATAAGAAAAAACCTCACGTGAACTACGCCTCTTCTCCCGCTGTTCTTAAACAACCACTAGAGGCCGCTTAACTTTAAAACATTGCTGTGGGTCGTACTAAGCTACTCGCACAAAAGACTTATGGGGTCTTTTTTTTTTATTGAGGAGGACAGTGTTTTGAAAGTATTTTATTTTAGTTAAATTTTCGTTCTTAAACATTATACTGTTATTCATTTATGATGTTTAAAGCTATTGAAAGTTCATCTCACTGAAGGATTTGGATTTGCCTTCTGGTGGACAGGTCATGTATGTTTTGTCTAGCTGCTTGCTGAGTCTGGAAAAAGGGTTGATGAGAGCCATAGGACTCAACCCAAACAGTGACTTTGTGGGCCACAAAACTAAAACAATGAGCTGAATCTCTATAGAGGTGAGAGGAGGTTCAGAGTCAGGGGATGATTCACTGCTGGTTGGCCTTGATTACATAGTCATTTGACCCATTGTTTACTTAAAAATACTCTAAAAGGGCCGTTTTAAAGCTCAAAATCTTCAGCCTACATAGTTGATATTAAATGCAGTCTGTGTGATAAAGAACGCAGGCTGAATGTGTTCTGACATCTGGGCAGACGTGGTGCGGAACAACAATTGCACATTGAGACTTTAAAATAAGAGGGTGGAGACAAATGAGGGAGTCGGCACTGACAACAAGAATAATGAAACAGGGAGATAAGGGGAAAACAAGGGGAGATGTGGAAGAAGGTGGAAAGGTGAAGAAGATGTGAATGAGTGGTGGTGGTGGTGATGGTGGTGGTGTGGGGGGTGGGGGGGATTGTATTTGAGAGAGGCGGTTAATCCCCAGAAGCATCCTGACGGCAGCTGCTCTGTACAGATGGGGACGAGGGGATGCTGAAACACATGCGCGCGCGCACACACACACACACACACACACACACACACACACACACACACACACACACACACACTGTGTCAAATAGAAGAAGAAAAAAAGCACTATCGAATGTTGGAACCCTTTTCTAACACCCTCGAGGATCATGCTAAACATAAGGTAAGGGAGCTTGGTTGTGTTCCATTATTTCCCACTCTACAAAGGCCACTGGAGCTGTGTCATCAGCTGATTAATGAATACAGTGCTCTTTCTTTCTCTCTCAATATGGGATCTGGATGTTTTCTATCCATTTCACCCTACAGCAACGAAGTTTGAATGCTGGCATTGTCTGGGGGATGTAAATGTGTGGCTGCACCTATGCCAGTTCCAAATGAACTCATGATCATATTCTACACAGCGACACTTGGTGTGCAGTGTAGCTCGAAGTTGTTAAAAAAAAAAAAAAAGTTATGGCCTGAATCCATTTGCTCATCGGGCCTTCTTTAAAGATTTGTCCCTTTGGTATAAACAAGCTTTACTGCACAATACACTAAGAGTCTCAACACAATAGTCCCGAGACATAAAGTAAACTGAGAGTAAAGAGAAGTATCAGAAAAGCACAAAGGAGCAGAGGAGCCAACAGGCTCATCCTGGTCTCTTCAACTGGAACTGACAGTCTTGTTATATCTGACATTTCAATAAAAGGGAGATCATTAGGAGTGGATAACAATTAATCAAAGTCATGATAGTTTGATTTATACATTTTGGAGGTTGGATAGGACAAGACCCCCGGAGCATGGACGCTGGGGGACACGGATTTCGAAAAGTTACTTTCATTTTAGTCTTGTCTACAGCGGCCTGTTTAAAGAAACTGTTGAATCGAACAGTAGCATGGTATCAGACAGGAAAGACTGGATGAACTTTTCACTGTTGAAGGCAGGACTGTGTGTGGAGATGGTACTTCTGGAGCGCCTGTTGGATACGTGAGCTGTTTGAAATATTTCATTGCAGAGTTTGAGAGTTAAAGTGACCGCACTTTCCAACTGCCTTATCTGACATGAAGTTCAGCACGGGGCCTTTGCTGCTAAATTGACAAATCAAACATTTGAAAGAAAATACATCAGAAAATATGGCGTGAAAGCAACCATCCTCCATCTTATGTATTTTACCATTTTTAACCGAGATGCTGTTTGTTTGTTTTTTTCATGCTTTTGGCGCCGTTTCCTTGTTAATCTATCATCGCCGGTTCTATTTAAAGGTGGAGGATTTATTGTCGGCCGAGACGTGGAGGTGAGGTCACGGCCTATCAGAGCGGCGCTGCCCGCGACAATAGCCATTGTCCCTGGGACCAACAGGAAGTGTCTGCATGGGACTTCCTGCTGCAGATAGTGTACCTCTGGAGGGCAGAGAGGTGTGTGTTTGCGCATGGGTTCATGTGCGTGTCACGCTGATGATTAGGTCTCTGATTGTGTAGTTGATGTCATCTCTTGTTGTTGTTGATGTCTCCACCTCTGTCACACCTCTTTTTTTTTTTTTTGTGTTGATTTAAATGCAGTGCAATAAAGGTGCAATAAAAGTGCAATGCTGCTGTCAATTTTACTTTTACTTTTATTTAAACCTACCTTATTTTAAAATTCTGATATATTAGGTTGACAAAGGACGTTTTTAGATGAAACCACTGTTTTACAGCCTCATAATGCTATATTTTAGTGTGAAGGAATTTGATGTGGATGCATTTTGAACCTCAAGGTCTCAGGCAGGCACGACATACAAACTTAAAAGAGGGGTTATGTGATTGTGATCAGGCCTGTGAATCCCCCTCACTATAACAAACAGCAGAGAACGGCATCACTTTGCTCGAAAAAAAAAATCTGCTTGCACCCAACAAAATTGCCACTTACTTGCTACAATATCACAGTGTTTGAAATGTGCTGGCCCAACAATGGAGCCCTCCGTACCGCTTTCTATCTCAGTGTCTCCCCCCCGTAAAATTACAGGCACGATCAATTTTGATAATGCAAGGGAGCAGCGGTATCCGGTGCAAAAATAACCATCTTGATTATTCCTTCTCATGGAGAATTCGTTTTTTTTTTTTTTTTCCCCTACTCTGTACTTTCTTTGCCTCTCCAAGGTAATGGTAACAATTTTCTCTTTTCAGTCCCACTCGAGGCCTCTTTCTCTTACTCATTGGAGAAATGTGGAGCTGCTGTGAGTTTTTGGGGGGGGGGTTTTTCTGTCTTTTGCTTTAAACCCTTTTGACCTACAAAGTAGGGTTTTGTTGACAGATTGATGCTTTCACACAGTGACATTAGCTGAATCGCCGGTGTTCAGAGGCCCGCGGTGCCACTCTGGAACAAATGCCCTGGAATTTTCCCAAATAATCCCCCTGTGTGCCTGTCTGTGTGTGGCACAGCGTTGATCTCCGGGGAAAATGGAAAGCATCTATCTATATAACTGTCTGTTTGTCAGTCAGTCTGTCTCCCTGCCTGCCTTTTACTAATAGTTGTCTTTATCAAAGGGGGATGAGGGGTAGAGGGGCAGTAACCTTTGATGTGAAGGGGGGGCGGAGAGGGGCAGGGGCAGGAAACGTGGGATTTCGTGATGACAGCTAAGGTATTAACACTTGGTGACACTGGTGCAACACGGTATTATACCCTGACAGCAAAGATACAGAAGAGCGTGAGTAAAACAGAGAGAAAGAAAGAAAGGGAATTTAATGCATCCTGCATTAGTCAAGACTGTGATGGAAGAATTAACCTTTTTCTGCCAAGGTTGTGTTCCAGCATTGTCTTAAATCAATTCAATAATCTTACCATTCTCAACACAGAAAAGAGCTACAAGCTGTCTCCCATCTACAGAAAGTTTCATTGAACATTAACTTCATGTCACCATAACAGCCAAGGAGAGCTCTTTGGGTTTACAGCAGTTTGTACTCTCCTATCATTAAACTGCATATTATCACTTGGTGGCGGTGGAACAAGCTGTAAAGACAAGATTAACATCACCTTTTAAAGTTGAATGTGTTGCCAAACTGTTGCCTTATTACACACCCAGCAGATGCAATGTAACTGAAGCATTCAACCAGAGTCGTGTTTGTGGCCAGCTGACGTTCGCGTTGCTTTTTACTTCATTTTGATCTCCACAATGTTGAGATTTAAGTAAAGTGCCCGACTTGTTACCTTCTCGATGCTCCATGTTTACCAGCTGGTTGCTAACTTGCAGGACAGGTAGCACACGGTGTTTTTTTTTCTTCCCCTCTACGAATTAGTGCAAAATTGCAATGTCAAATCGAATCGAATGAATATAATGTAACAAAAACATGAACTTTTGTCCGAACATTCAAGTGTGAAAACGTCCTTAATCCAAAAATAACTCCTCGAATTCCGTAAAAACAGCTGACAACACAGCAGTAGCACAGACACACTGAACATCGTCAAAGTGTCATCGAATTTGTGCCGCTGTGAAAACAGAGTTCATGTCTTTAGCTCCTGAATGTGGCCAGGGCAGGCTGACTAATGTTGTCTTTACATTCACATACAAGGAATTGTCAAGCCTCACTCGCAGTGGGTCACAGCTGAGGGGAGTTCAGAGGGTCCAAGACCTGCACTGCCAACACCCCCCCCCCCCCCTTTGCCCAGACACACACACACACACACACACACACACACACACACACACACACACACACACACACACACACACACACACACACACACACACACACACACACACACTGCCTCGTCAAAGGAGCCTTTGTGCGCTGTTGTTTTTTCAGGGGAAATAGTCTCTTTATTCCTCTTTGGGGAATATAAAGCAGTGATCACCTAATCACACACTCGGAGAAACCCTGTCTACCCCTTCACACACACACACACACACACACACACACACACATAAACACACACAGACATCGAAATACAAATATACATGTGTTCATCCACATGCAGAAGCGCATACTCTGCTTGTCTTGACACATGTAAATGATCATACATATGTGCACACGTTTGGAGACCTGGGTAAATGCAAACACACACACACACACAGTAACAATGGGTCATTTATGTCCCTCTCTGCACCCCACATTCATACTTGGCAGGCGGTTGACGGCTCTGTTGTTTCAGTGACCTGCAGGAGAAGTTATGAGCTCTTAATTTATACATCAGGAAACACACCTCTTTCTCTCTGTCTCTCACGTGCGGCCAAATATAAATACACTCATTATTTGAGTTTGAACTGTTCTTTATAGACAGCAACCGTCAATAATGTGAATATTTAAAAGTGTTATTGGAAAACTGAGGAGAAAACACAGTCGAGAGAAACCCGGAAACCTTCAGCTGCCCCGGGGCTGAGTGTAATATTCATGATGGTTGCAGGACAGTCGTGGTGTGGCAGCAGCATATACAGTAGGTTTGGTGTGCCACGCAAAAGAAGGAGGGAAGAGGTGCTATATGATTATTGAATCCTCTAAAGTAAGATGTGTGTGTGCGGTACCCGTTGAGTGCTGTGCTCTCCCCTGGGAACGCAGGCACAGCTGAGAGTAAATGGCAATTACTGTGTTTAACTGTTTCATCCGCGCTCAGAGGCTACCATACATCGCAGATTCCACAGAACATCATTAAAACACACTTAAGTACAAGCGCACAGAGACACACACACACACACACACACACACACACACACACACACACACACACACACACACACACACGCACTCTCTCTCACACACACACACTGTCGCGTCGTGTCTGGTGGGTTATTCATGCTTGTCACATCGTCATTTGCTCAACCGTGATGGAGTGATACAAATACCGGCAGACATATTTCAATATTCTGCTGGAGCAAATTATGATATCTGATTAGCAAATGATGGGAAGAGGGCCTCACACACACAGACAGGTACACACACACACACACACACACACACATACAGGGCAATGCATCACACAAATACCCAGAGTTCATTGGAAATCCATGACGTACAGCTGATGGATAGACCCATCAGTAAAGTGTTAGGATGTGGTCATTTACTAGGATGATTTGTGATGCCTGTACTGTTGTAGAGGATGCTAGCATGGGGGCGATGTGTTACATGCAAGGCTTCAGTTGTGCTCATCTTTATGAAGTATTGAGTGATCTATGGTCAAAAGCATATTATGAAATATATTTAAAAACATATAAAGAAAGAAGTGTGAGATAAAAATCATGTAGTGATATCATAATAAGTCAAAGCGGTGGCATCTTCTAATCTTTGACCCCTCCAGAAAAATGCATTGTTGGATTGTGTAGTCGGGTGTTCCTTTAACTAATCAGTATTCATTAGAGCATGCAAAATAGTGCAAAACCCCTTCAAACTGAAACAGTGGGCTACTTCAATCAATGAAAAACAAGTTGTTGTACTATACTGGCTGTGACTGCAGGTAACATAACAGGGTATGTGTTGGATTAAATGCATGATTTTATTATTGTCTATGCCTCGGCAGTTGTAATATTGCCTTGAGTTAATGCTGTTTACATTTACATTTCTTACAGCGGAGCAGCTCAGATATGAGTTTTGATAGAAGAAGAAAGGAGGCAGAACAAACAGAGGAGAGAGAAAGGTACCTTCTCTCCACCTAAATATGAGTTGGCATTTGACAGGAATGTGTCAGACTTGTGTGAGTAATGAGCGAGAACGACTGTGTGTCTATGTGTGCGTGCACAAACAGATTCAGAGAAACGGCAGATCCTCGCTCTTGCTGCTGTGCTGGTATGTGCTGTTGCTCCACAGACAGACAGACAGACAGGTGTTCACCGGCCAGTTGGCTGCCATGGTTGCTGGGCTGGCACAATGAGGTGGTCAGCATGAAATGGGTGGTACTGCATATGTGTGTGTGTGTGTGTGTGTGTGTGTGTGTGTGTGTGTGTGTGTGTGTGACTCACTTCCACCCGCAGGGATTCAGAGCAGTGCCAGCCGCCAGGCCCGGAGAACATTACTCACCGTCAGGACCGACATCTCCATTTTGATGCACACACACACACACACACACACACACACACACACACACACACACACACACACACACACACACACACACACACACACACACACACAAATATTCAGCACACCACTGAATAATAAGGTGTCCTGCATTCCGAGGCAAAATGTGCCCACCTGCACACTTCACCCGCAGTGACTGGCCGAAGGAATGCAAAAGCATTGGGAGACTTTGATATTAACTGTGATTTGTAGCTGCAATTTAAAAAGAAATCATTAACATTTCAATTTTGAGAGATGTTTCAATGAATAAAAACAAACCACATGTCTAATTTCACAACAACAACAAAATCTGCTGATTGCTTTACGGCACAAAGATCAGTGGTGAAGAATTTAGGGTCCGTTAGTTCAGTAAAAGTAGAAATACCTGCGTGTTTAAATGAGGAGTTTATATCAATCAGTCATACAAAATTCAGCAAAAAGAAAAAAACTAAACCAAATCAATATTTGTGTGTTAAAATGGCACCAAAATCTTGTGCAGTTTTTCAAGGTACTTGGCAGCTGGGTTGTTCCAGCCGTCTCGGAGAACATGCCACAGTTCTATTATGGATTAATGCTGTCAGTCGTCTCTTCTGTCTGTCTTTCTGTCATGCTGCAGAATCACACTCGGATGCTTTCCTGACGGGACTGCATGATGGATACGAATTTGAAGAATTCATCGTAAGTGTCTGAAACGTTTGCTCTTTGCTTTGCTGCGTTCACACTCCAATTATCTGACTGTTATAAATGATGCGGGCTGTAAGAGCTTCACATGTAGTTACTGCAGAAGGAGGTGTAAACCTGAGCAGCTGCAAGATGGCTGATTTTTCTCTTGTTCGGTACAAAATGAGACTTCAAGTGCCGCGTGACAGTGGAGCATCTCCATTACAACACTGGTGAGAAATAAAACAGCTTTTACCACAAAGCAAATCAGGCTTTGGTGCTGAAGCTGTGTGAGTGACACTGATCTCTCTGTGCATGTGTGTGTGTGTGTGTGTGTGTGTGTGTGTGTGTGTGTGTGTGTGTGTAGGCCTGATCTTCATCCATCCATCTACCCATCCATCCATTTACTCTAAGCTCTTAAGCAGTGCTGCTGTTAAAAAGTCCCCTAAAACTCTAAGCCAAGAGCGATAACATGAGCGGCAGGAGGATAACGCTGATGTAATGTCAGACGCACACAACTGACACCCAGTGTTACTCTCGTGTTAACAAAACCCATCACGATCTGTCTGTCCGTCTGAAGGCACGCTAATCTGCTCTTAATCACGGGCTCTTATTTACGAAAAAAAAAATACATTTTTATTATTATTAATGCAGTGGAGGGGGAGGGGAGCGAGGGAGAGGAGAGGAGAGGAGAGGAGGATGATGGTGCTAGTGGTGATGGTGGTGATGATTTTGTGATTAAATGATGCCATCGTTGTGTTCATGGATTAAGATGGGCATGGAAATAGATTAGTTCTGCAGTGGTTTTTCATCATGATTGGCAGGCCTCCAGAAACTCACTCCCTCTCCCTGCTCTTCATCTCTTTCTGTCGCTCTCCCTCTGTGAAGCAGAGCTGTGCTGAAGGGAACGGTTTGTAGGCTGAGAGCACCACCAGCTGGTGGAGAAAGACATGACACTGTTCTGTCACATAACTTCACTCAGTTCAACTGAGAGCGGGACTGCGTAGTGGTTACTCTACAAAAAAAAAAAGGAGCGTTACGAGATTAGTGATGTCGGAAACTGTAGTTGATGTGTCCTGTTGAAGTCACATGATCATCCAGAGTAAACGCCTCTGCATTAGTGCATTTACTGTTTGAGCTGATTACTATGTACTCTTAATCATTAGCTACAAATGAAAGGAAAACCTGAATAAATGAGCGGAAAAACATAAAGAACGGGAGATGCATTAACAGAATGAAAGTGATGTGGCGGCATCACCATCATTAAAACATCAAAAGGGGATCTAGCTTTATGAGGAAGCACACTTCAAAATGACATGCAAAGGTGAAGAGCAGCTATAGCTGGCTGTGTGTCAATTTGCATTTTTACATACTTACACTTCACCGGCGCTGGCAGCGGTAATCCTGAACCAACTGCACATACCTTTTTTATGATTTTCCTTTTTTTTTTTTATCAGATCTTGGCTTATTTTTTGGTTCCATCCACTTACTTAGAGGTTAATCAGAGTTTTATGCGGGTGTTGTGTCAGTAAGGCTTGTTCAAAAGAACATGAATCAATCTTACTTCGCTGGTGTAGTCGAGGCAGACGTAGGCTATGTGCTGCACAGTAACATAAGTGCCCCAGTGCATACATTTTTATGTGGGCCCCTCCCATCCCAACTCCCTTGTCACCTATTTTTCGAGTTGAAATTGGGGGTCAAGAAGGATGCAGCTGTTGTGGCATCACACCACATAAATGCAAGTTGTACACATCCACACAAAAGGGTTTTTGTCTCAGTACCACCATAATGTTGTTAGACAGAAACCATCAGTGTGTTTACTGTGTGTGTGAAACAAAGGGCACGAAAACACTTTTCAGTAAAATATTGAAACAAAGCCAGCAGACATGTTGGCGGGTGAAGCAGTCAAATGTTACGGTTATTTGCTCTAAAATGTAGAACGGCCGTGTGCGATTTGGGACAACACTACCCTGTCTAAATTAACGCACTATGTATGTAAGTGTGCCACATGAACATAAAGGAAGTGCACGAACTGAGACACGGCCCTCCGTCTCCAAGAAAGCGTTGGGAAGATAATGTAATTGCTGCCTAGATTATTCTCACTGACTGTGAAGGAAGAGCTCCGCTCTTGTCTCAGGCAGGCAGTCAAGTTAGATGATGAACGCACAAAGTGCAGGAGTCTCGCATGTGGTTCGATTTAGGTTTGTGAGTTAAAGGAGAGATTGTACATCCAAATACATCCTGTCACTGTTGAACTCTAACCGAGGGATGTGACACTCTTAGTATCAACATTTTGCTACTTGGCAGATGAAAGCCTAAAAAACATTTTCTCATGCTGTTCTCACCCACAATCCTCTGCGCAGCGGACGATACATCACTAATGCTCCGCCCAGTTGCAACTTGGAAAAGGAAGAAGAAGAAGTAGAAGAAGAAGAAGAAGAAGTAGAAGAAGAAGAAGAAGAAGAAGAAGAAGAAGAAGAAGAAGAAGAAGAAGAAAGGGAAGCGTACTCATTTCAAAGTCGCATCCCTTTTCCTTTTTGCGTTACAGATCGCGACGGATATGACCCAGAGGGTCAAAGTTCAAGGTGCATTTTTATAACACAGTCCATTTGTATGCATACTGTATGCAACAGTACACAGTTTGTAAATGGTAGCTGGAGTGTGTACTAAAAGTAAAAAAGAAAAGTATGCAATTTATCAAACTTCTGAATCTATCTGGAGGCGTATTTCCATCACAGTAGTGTGGTTCACTGATGGGTCTCACTATAAGAAGAATCTGATGTTTCTCACTTGTTTTACTGTAACAGAGGCAGATCTGAGACTCTGAATGATCCATAAACATGTCCGACAGCGTCTCAGTGGCAGCCTGTCTGACCTCACCAGCAGCACCCTCTAGGACCTAGGTGGTGGTTGTTCTGTGTTTCACACAGTGCTGACAATAGACCAACATCTGCAGAGATTGAAGAAGTAATAGCTGCGCTGAAGAGGCTACATGTTGAAAGTGTTGAACAGCATTAGCACGGATTTTCCGTGCATCCAAAGTGTACAGTAAACGTGTGAAGTTTTAGAAACAGAGACTGACCACTCTTCTGTCCTTCAGCATCAGTGAGCAGCAGCCGTTGCTCCTCTTTTTGCCTCCTCATTAGGATTCTGTGAGTAATGGACACACAAATATACCAAACACACACACAGTTTGATTCTAATTGGGTGACCGAAAGCCACTGATTTCATCTGCTATGGTGTGAGACCACAATCTCACCCAGAGCGACCAGCGCTGCAGCCACACCGCCCAGTCTGAAGAAGACAGGGGGAGCACGAGGAAGAAGGAAGGTTAAAGAAAAGACAAATAGAAGACAAACTGGCCTGAGAAGAGGAAGGAGAGGGAAAGAGGAAGAACACAGCAACAACAACAACAACGACAAAAACACAAAGTGGCGCAGAGTTCATTAATTAGAATTTCAAATTGGACAAACTCAAGATGACAGCGTTGCGCTTGTCAAATCAGATCATGCCCCGGCGGGGTGAGAGAGAGGGAAGAGAGGGAAGGAGGCACACTGCTCAGAGCCAAATATCACTCTTAGGAGCTGAATGGGTGCCATCTCTCTCTCTCTCTCTCTCTCTCTCTCTCTCTCTCCCATTTCCTCTGATTATGCCGACCGCCTCCCCTCTGTCCCCGCGTGAATGTCACGGCTGCCTTAACAAGAAGTGACAATTAAAACATCATCGCCGTCTCCGGGCTGAATGGGAGCAGCCTGCCGGGGTCCCTGCTCTCTGTGAGAGAGGGAAGGAGGGAAGGAGAGACAGAGTGGAGAAAAGAAATGGAGGAGCTGGAGGGGGAAATACTAGGAGCTGCAGAGAAATGGAGATGGAGATACTTTGGCAACATATCTGAACTCTTAACGCCAATAAAGCTCAATGAATTGAGCTGAGATGATTGATATGTGGATGCATATATGCTTGGATGCAAAAAGGAATAGGCTGTAAGGTATAACTGCTTTAACTCAATGCCAATGTAACGGCAGTCATACTGACGAGAAGTGTCCGTTATATAATGAGACCGTCCAAAAAACTGCAAAAGACAATATTTCAAATACTTTTCAAAGTTTTTCTTGACTCTTTTCAAAACATTTGGCCAGATGTAAAGATTTCACACTTGTTTCCATACTGACAATTATTGCCTCAGAGGATCTTCAGCTCTCTGATGAGCCACTCTCCAATCAACACGTCAACTCAAAAGTAAATGCCAATGAAATAACAACTCACATTTGTGATCCTGAGATGATTTCCGATTAAAGCCAACATGCCCTCAAACAATCGCGCGATGTGTCCTCACCTGTCGAGAGGATGTTTGGATTCGACTCATTTTAATGAACCCTGTGGGCATGCAATAGAGTTCAGCGCTTCGAGAGGCTAATTTATAGCTAATGATTGCTGAACTAATTGCATTTAATAGAAAGGAAACTAGTACAATCAACACTGGAGTATACTGTAAGAGGTTAAGAAATGTACTGTGGCACTTCGACTGGTGGCCTAGATTAACCAGGTTAGATGGTGTTTGGCATGTTGAAGTCTGAGTTTTGTGTACGTGCACGTGTGTGTGTGTGTGTGTGTGTGTGTGTGTGTGTGTGTGTGTGTGTGTCTGCACGCACACTCGCTCGGCTCTCCACCAGCTGTTTCACGGCACACAAGGAAGGAGCCGCAGCCAAAATTGAGCTGTCGCCACAAAGAGCCAAAAATCATCCAACACACCACTGGGCACACACACCTACACACACACACACACACACACACACACACACACACACACACACACACACACACACACACATTGCATGCACAGACTGATGCAGACATACAGTACAGACAAGATTAATGAGGCATGAATGTAGAAGTGGACACAACTTACCTTTTGGGTTTTCATTTAGCAATGTGTATCCTGAATTATGGTGTGTGCGTGTGCGTGTGTGTGTGTGTGTGTGTGTGTGTGTGTGTGTGTGTGTGTGTGTGTGTGTGTGTGCAAACAGCCAAGTGCTCTTCAGTTTGATGGCTTTCTGTTATGATTCCATTATGCTGATGGCTTTGGTGCTGTTCCAGGTTCTCTGAGAGTGTGTGTGTGTGTGTGTGTGTGTGTGTGTGTGTGTGTGTGTGTGTGTGTGGGATGACAGGGGGAAAACACTTGCACTCGGGAGCATCATTAAGGATTGTGGAAGTGTCTCTGCAGAGCCTGGCTCGGAGTCCTGAGAGGATTCTGAAGTTGGTGTCTAGCGGTCCACTTGACTTCCTCCCCCCATATCATCCAGCCACAGAGCTCAATGGACTGCACCATGCGACTGTGTGACAGAGACAACAGTGTGGGCGCCTGTTTGTTAGGTTTTCTTGATGAAATTTGATGAATTCTGCAAAGATCTTCACTGGTATTCTCCAGAGTTTCTTTTTAAATAAAAGAACAGGTTTTTCTCATAAATAAAGGACATTTTTTTCAAGCATATTTGGTCTCATTTGTGTTATAGCGGAACTGTTAACTCAAAATGACACCACATACATTACTGTACAAAAGTTTTACATACATATCTACTTTCACTGCTTAAAACTTTTGCACTGCAAAAGCTTGAGTTGAAGACTGTTTTCATCTCATACCGACAGCACACTTTGTTCCCACGAAAGGTCGCAGTGAACATGAAGAAATGAGTTCCAACACAGAATCATAGTTTGCTTCATTCAAAAGCTCTTCCTCTGCAAAAGGCCTTTTTGAACAAAACATCTTCCATATAATAAAAATACAGAGGTGAGATGCACATCAGAACACTTTCTTCACATAGTTTGTGTGCTTTCTTCACATTTGCTAAAGCAACAACAACTTTTATTCAGTTGTGCAAAATAAAAGAGAAGGAACATTTCTTGATACACAGTAAGCCCACATACAGGATCTCCATATATAGGGAGGTGATGTAAGAATGCAGTAATGAGAGTTAGAAGATAAGACTGATATCACTCTCATGTCAGATTTTTAAGGCTACGGCCAAAGACTGGAAACAGGTGGAACAGCTCGACTGGATCTCTCCTAAGCAGCATATTTACATATGTTTATTGTTCTTTATGTGTTGTATTAAAGCTACAGCTCTATCCTAGATGTTGTTAAAGGAAACAAGAAGTAGCAGAAGTCACTATAGCCACAATACTGCAATTATTGTGCTGTATTGCATAAGACATTAGCCTACTTTTGTTAATTACTTTGGACAGTTCTGTGTTTGTCATTAATTTAAGTTTAAAAGGAGGTTCATTGGTGTGACATCGCCGCAGAGTCATTGTGGTGACAACTTTGGTTCTCCAGCATATTGCAGCTAGATTCTAAATATTGCACATACAATGTTTCATTAAAACTGTACATGTACAGAGTGTCTGTGGTTGTTGAATCGTGTGTTTTTGATCACACACTGGTCAGTCCAGGCTCCTTCATCACTGTTACACCAGGAAAGTCCAGTCGCTGGGTGTGCGGCCGCACTGTAAGAAAATAAAGGTCGTGAAAAGTTTACGTGACAATCTTTGGTCCTCCGGGGCCCAAGCAGTAAAATAAAAATAAAAAAAAATCTAATGCCATTAAGCACTAAACTTCTCTCGCCTGCTTCTGCTTAATTGCGAGCAAAACACAAATAAAAAAATGAACTCAAATATCCGTGAGCAAATCTGCAAACTCAGCCACCGACGGAACACAACACAACAGAGAAGAAGGAACTATAATAAAAAATCAAAACAAAATGTTCCCCAATCTGTGACAGCCGCGGAGACAAATCCAATTATTTGTGTCTCATGTCGCAAATTTGTTCTAATGGTCGAAGTGAGAAAGTAAATAAATGCCTGCGAAGGGGAAACAAAAGAATGTGATTTCTAATTAACTTGAAAGAGGAACAGCAGGGCGACTTAGTAAACCCATCTTTCATCTGCTGCCTCAGACCACTCGTTTGTTTGTTGCACAATGTTGTCTTCGACAGGGGCGAGAGAAAGAGTGTGCGTGTGCGTGTGCGTGTGCGTGTGTGTGTGTGTGTGTGTGTGTATATGTGTGTGTGTGTGTGTGTGTGTGTGTGTGTGTGTGTGTGTGTGTGTGTGTGTGTGCGTATATGTGTGTGTGTGCGTGTGTGTGCGCGTGTGTGTAACACTGCTTCCCTCCAAATGAAATGTCAACAGATTTAAACAGCGCTGCGGAAGGAGCGCAGCGTTTTCCAGCGTTTTGTCGATTTTATTGTTCATTAAGCTTCCCCCCCCACCCCCCCACCCCCCCCCCACCGCCCCTCCAAATCTTCCTCCTCCTCTTCTCCCACTTGTTCAAGGCTTCATTTGCAGCCTCTTGGCTTTGAAGATCACAAAAGGCTGAGGCAATAATTGGGTTTGTGCAATTACAACAAGCTTAATGAGAGAATTCAGGAGTTTGTCTTTGCCCCTATCTCCAACTCTCCATGCTCCACCATTTGGCCGACAACCGTCTCCCTACCGCTGACTCTCTGAAGCACTGTCGACGAAGGAGGATGCTATCGCATATAAAGACGTGAGCAACACATTCATAGCACATATGCACGCACACAAGGCCAGATGATGGAGAGAATAGATATGCTAATTGCCTGCCCCAGACAGACAAAACCAAGAGCACAGAAAGTAAAGAGATGACGAGACAAAGGAAAAGAAAGGCAGAAGAAAGTTGAAGAGATAAGCCACACAAACTAATCTAAGTGTCTAGAGGTCATTTAGGAGATCAAGAAGACAGAAAATTAAACTCAATTGCTGCTATCTGCTCATGTAACTCAGCAGTGGAAGCAGGAGCCTCTGTTGCGGTCGAAAAGAGTGAATCTGCTCTGGAAGCATCGGAAAATCCTTCATCAACATGACATTATATCCTGCGCACAGAGAGCACTATTTCCGGACATCTGATGTATCACCCACATTTCCAAATCGTTCAGCAATTTCAATAGATATGGCGTCTCAGTAAAGATTGTTTACCTTCCCGGTAACTGAAACAACGGACCAATCAGAGCCTTGTTTTACGAATGGGCTCTTCATCTTAGCTAGCAGGAAACATTTGTGAACATTGGCGAGCACAAGATTGACACATACAAGTCGTCCAAAAGTCCACTCACAGATCAATCAATTTTAAAATCTATATTGTTTATCAATGTGGAAAACATTGAGTTAAGTGAAATAAAATGGCAATCCAGTTTGCTTATCAAGTGAGGTGGGTTCATGCAGTTCCCTTTTATTGATCTCTTGTGTGATTTCTGCAAACACACATTCCCTCTCCTCACCTGAAATCCGTTGCGTCATGTTCATTTTAATGTTTGGCTAAGGTCTTTATGGAGGACGTGCAATATTAAAGATCTTTAAAAACAGACTTATGTCTTAAAACTGTTTTGCAGGATGTAGAATTGAGAGAAACCTCTCCCCAGAGACTAAAAACCTTTTCCACCACAGGGACCAGGTTCTAGATTAAGTTACAGGGAGATTAATATTCCCCTGAAAAAGTTGACTGCATTTTCTTTCACCAACCATTTTAAAAATAAACGTTGACTTTTGTTTCCACACGGGACACGAACAACAGTCTCCTGGCTACAAGACAAGATTTACTCCTTTGCTTGTGTCATAAGTACTATCTGGCCACTACAGGTTGCATCGTATGTGACAACTGATAATGGACATTTAATGGACTGATAACATTACAATCGAGTGGAAAAGTATTAGTTCCTGGGACTAATGGTTCTGGGGACTTTGTGTGGACACGTGACTTTATAGTCTAATATGGCTCTCAACCATATGAGGGCAATTCTCAGAATAAATGAGAAAAAAAAGGATTACATTCAAGCTCATCCCTCCAACTAATAGGCTGATTGCACAACACAATAACAGAACGTTAGCAATACATAACACATTTATTAACACAAATCAAGCCTTCAGCAAAGAACAAATCTGTTTAAACCTGCAGTGATGAGTAGACTGGAAACGTGGCATGTTTGTAGGTCATGTGCAATATTACCAAGTCATTACTCATTACTTAATAAGATACTTTAGTTATTATGTACTTACAGGAAGAAAAAAAAAATGCATGTATCTAATTTTGCCTGATTTTAACATTGCATGATGTATAAAGACCACTAAGGGTTTGTTAAAAAAAAAAACAATATTATCTAATTGAGTTACATAATAAGCACTCAGATAAGACTCCTGTGAAGCAATTATGGAGATACAAGGTAACTTAGTATATAAAGGGAATTGTTTATTGTCGGTTTTTCTTTTCATCCACCACGTTCATGATTCAGTTTAGATACATTTCCCTGTTTTGTTTTTTTCAGTGAAACCTCTTTATTGTTTCTTACCATACGTGAGTACTAACAAGGCTGACAGAGTATAAACGTTCTCGGCAATTTTATGTCACCAAGAACATCCGACGTGCACTCCCACCTTTTGATTTGCAGGATGCTGTTCATCCAAATTTTTCACATCAGTGAAGGCTTTATTCAAAGTAACCTATTAATACATGAAAGCAGAATCCTGAGGGTGACGGGAGTGTCAAGCATACAGATGTCCAACCAGCTGTTACTGAGCTTGGGGAAACATCTGTGTGATATGTGTGTGTGTCTGGATGCATGGCTGCATGTGTGTGTGTGTGTGTGTGTGTGTGTGTGTGTGTGTGTGTGTGTGTGTGTGTGTGTGTGTGTGTGTGTGTGTGTGTGTGTGTGCATCCACCAACCTGGATATCGGTGAGCTCTTTGGTGATCCGTGAAGTCAGCTGCGACTGTTTATCCTGACAGGGAAGATGCAAGTTCTAAAACACACAATTGAAAAAAACAACTTACAATTTAATTCAATCAGTGTGTTCTAGTATAACTTATGTGAATGGTGAATGTGGTGGATATTAAGTAAACACATTATGCATTTCAGACAAGAAGCAACAGGGTTCTGACCATCTGTGGTCAGTTAGAAATGTAATATGATATCCATTATTATGTTTTCATTATTGTAAAATAACCTGAAACTACAGTCATTATGTATCTACATAGGGAGCAGGTCCGCTTCCAGGGAGTGCGCCATTCTTTCACCGCCATGTTTCTACAGTAGCCTAGAAGGGACAAACCAAACGCTGGCTCTGAAGAGGGCCTTTCACATTCTTTGAGTTTTGAAGCCACGGTAGATTTTCTTGCACCCTTGGAAAGGGAGGGGTGTTGGTTGCAATCTTTGACCTCACCACTAGATGCCACTAAATCCTACTCAACGCTCCTCTAAAATGTGCTGGTTTCAGATAAAGAAATTAATCCAATAAAGACGGAGCCCCTTTTCGAGGGGAATCTGATTACAAAGTCTAACTTTCTTTACGTAATCATGAGGCAGAGGACCACAGGGCCAAACGGGGCGGCTTCATTCTAAAGACTAAGGCCAGCTGCTTTTCCCCTCGTTTCCAGTATTTTTGCTAAGCTAAGCTAAAATAAACAGTATGGATGAGAATGGTACAGATGTATTCATCTAGTTCTCAGATGGTGGACTCCAGATAGGAGGACAGATGAACTGCTGGAGGTCAGTGAAGACCATATTTTTAGAGGTATTAAGCGACTCTCTAAACATGAAATGGTAGAATCAGACAAAATTAGATACAGTCAATGTGAGTGATTCTTAACTCCATCTTTTTCATTCTTTACAAAAAGCTCTGCCGATAACGTGAATCCTGCTGCACTCCGGCTTGACATCAGTTTCATGCTTCAGAATTGAGCATTTCCCCGTGAATGTACATTTTCATATACAGTACATGTGTATCTAATCTAATGCGACTGCATTTGGTTCATATGAGTGGTCATACAGGTACACGGAGGATACATTTGTCTGCTTTGCTTTCTCACCTCTCCCTGGTAGACAACGTGTCCGATAGGGCAGATCATGCAGGCGGTACCGGAGCCAAACATCTCTTTGACCCGCTGCTGTTCCAGGGCAGAGCACAGCTGGCTCATGGTGAGGTAGCGCTCCGCCACTGTAAACTCACCCTGGGAAATATAACAGCTGGAATATATGCGTGTTGACCTTTGACCTTTGGTCATTAGTATATCACTGCATTACTGCTATTAAAAGTGAATGTGTTTGTCCAATCAGGTGTGTGAGGCGCAGACGCTGTATGTCTGAGTGAGGGAGACATATCCAGATGTTATCAAGCCAACATCAAATGTTATATTTTTACATGACAATAAGTTGTTTGGTCTTTATCTAAAAAAAAGTAATACATCATAAATTTTCATTCAACAAATATGCAACTAGACTTAGTGAGTGTGTCTCTTACCCATTCCCTGGTTAATTCCAAGATGCTCTGTCGTGTAACGCCTGGGAGGATGATGCCATCCAGAGGTGGAGTTGCGAGCTCCTCCTCTGATAAAAATAACACATTTTTCGATACAATAAAACTATAACAGGAGACAATAATAAATTGAACAGAAAAAAATATGGCATTTGTATCCTAAAGCTGTAATCAAGCTGTTCTGCCAGCAAAGGTCAGATTTTTTTTTTAATCTTTGTTGCTATGCACCGTAATCCTGATAGACACTCTTCTTTTTGTTGCATTAGACTTGACTTACCACCGTCGTCATTGATCCAGTGAAGGAAGATGTTCATGGTTCCTGCCTCAGTAATCTGCTGGTCCTCTCCGTACAGCCACAGCACCTGCTGACACCCATAATCCACTGCTTCATACTGGGCAATCAGAGAACATCCGTAGTTCCTGCAGAAAGCCAAAGCAACTTTAGTTAAACAAGAATATCCAGTATGGGTGTTAGAAGTCGATCTGTGAAATGCTTGATTGTTCTACACGTCACACATACCTACTGTGTGTGTTTGAATGATAAAAACGGAAAAATCGGAACATTCTCAAACAACTTGGATGCTTTTATTAACGCAACAAACCAAAATTTGCAGATTGGAGTGCATTAAGTGATTATCAGAGAATGAAATAAGATGAACATACAGTATGTGTTCACCCACCCTCCCATCTTGCAGTCCCCCGTTCCTCCTTTCCAGGCCCGTGTGTACTTCGGGTCGGCCCACAGCGAGAGGGCTTCTGCCTCAGTGTGGAAATAAGAGCCAGCTTGACACAAGATCACATACAGCAAGGCGCGGGCAGGCTTCTTTACACCCAGAGACGGCTGACATGGACACACAAAAATATATGTAAATGTATTATTTAAAGTTTGGAACGCTTCCACCTTCCACCGGTGTTTGAAACTCGTGCTTCTCCTCACCTATGCTGCAACACATTAAAAGCATTTGAATAGAAAAGAGCAATATACTGTCAACTAACCTCCATGTAGCTCAACACACAATCCTCTACTGTTGAGTGTTTACAGAGGGAGCAAGGGAATTGTGTGTCTATAGTCATGAAACTTTTGTCTCCCCCATCAGTGTAGATTCAGCCCATTACATCCAATTCAACACATAACTAAAGGTTTTTGACTCAACCAAATGTTTTTTTTTTTACTCGCAACTAAAGAGGCCGGATTCACAATCAAAACTTTGGTACAATTCTGAACTCTGTGTCCAAAATCAACAAAACAGTGAGGGATGATTTGTTTGCGTTCTACATATTTTCACTTTCAGTTCATTTTTGATTGCAAGTGTTATAATTTGTCTTTTATGCTTGAAAAAGCAAACACTAAACTACCTTCATACTCACCTCCGTGCTAATAAATGTGGGTCTTATGTACAGACTGGCTGAGTCGGAGTGAGGAACCCAGTCCTGTTCAATCTCCACCAGCCTCCTGATGCACTCCAGCAGCTCTGACTGATCAAAGTCCTGGAGGAGGGAGATAGAAACGGAAAGAGTAATCTGTTTATCACCTATCCTTTCATCAGCACACCAATTCATTCATTTCTGTTTCTTCGTATACATCTTACAGGTAGACAGGCTCTCTTTGCGGAGTTAGCCATGCGGCTCATATTGAGCATCGGCCTGAAGAGGCACAGCCGGTTGTCGGCCCCTCGGTACACCTTCAAGCCCTCAAACAGCTGGTGAGAATAGAGAACATGTTATCAAACCTAAATACTACTGAACTAAACTAGTGCTTGAACAAGAGTGATCATCGTCACCTTTGACCCCAAGAGATTTTTATATAACATATATAAAGATCTAAATGCTTTTTCAAAAGCCTCACCAGGCTGGTAGGATCTCTGGTGGAGAAATACTACATCATTTTAAAGAAAAAAATACAAAATAAACCCTTTTTGGCAGCGTTAAGTTGGAGAAAAACACAGCTAAAAGTTTACTTCAGTCCACACAGTGTACCTGAATGCCATAGTGTAGTGACGAACAGGCTGGGTGGAGTGACAGGTTCCCAAAAGGCCTGATGAGAGGATCCTGCCAGCCTTCAGTCACACTCCACTCTATGGTCAGCATATGGTCGGTGAAGACGGTCCCAAAGTCCACCACATCTGGTTTGGTCTTTGGAGCGGAGGACAGCTGGAAAACCAGATCAGCTGCCTGTTTAAAAAAAAAAAGAACAGCAAAGACATTTTTTTTTTCATAAATCTGACTTGTTTTAATGCAATATTAAGCTCTTACTTTGCTGTAGTAGCTAATCAGTAGCTGGAGCGCTCTGACCCGGTGTAGCCCCTGTTAGCCGTAGGACCTGAGCAGCATAGCAGCAATGCCGGCTGGGTGACACTATGAAGGAAGCATAGCCTAAAACCTGGTTCTGTCAGAGGTTTCTTCCATCTAAAAGGGAGTTGATGTTTTTCACCACACAGCCGCCAAATGCTTGCTCATGGTTAATTGTTGAATTCTTGGTTTTTCACTATAATATTGTAATATCTTGACCTTGCAATGAAGAGCCCCCTGAGATGACTTGTGTGGCATTTGGCACAACATAAATGTAAGTGTACTCAATTGAAAAATCCAGCAGATGGCAGTAAAGTTCAGTCGTGACAACACAGGTTTGTCTAGAAGTGCCAGTAATCCTCTGAGATACATATGTACTCGCTCAAAGTTACTACAGCAAGCAGTCATTAGTTACGGGGCACTCTGAGAACGTGGTTTCAGGGGGGGGAGAACTGGAACAACAGCTCATGTGTGTGACTTCAACTCGGGTCAAGATTATTGTGACAACGCAATAGTTTTTGAAATTACATATTTATTGGTTGCAGCCGCAGATTTTCATAACATAGAAAAGTGAACTATTGGCCTTGCTGGTGGTCCGCATCCCAAGCTTCTACTTCCAATTGTTTTCCCATCTGTGTTTGGCCAACAGGGGTCGCTGTAACATCAACAGTGGGACAAGGTAATTCAGAGATTGGACCTGAGCCAGATTCACTTCTGCGATACAGCTGCAAAATGAACCAATGACACCAGGACATGCAGAAAAAAAACTGCAGTCAAAATCAGAGTGATATATTTCTCTGTATTTTGCAGCTGTCATTCTCAACAAGCCTTTTTGGAGGTCAAAGGTCAGTGTTAGACACATCCAAAGTTACCTGTGTGGCGCTACAGACAGTAATTTGAGAGAGATGTGTAAGATTTATCAAGATGAAAAAAAGTTGTTCTGCATCATTGAATTATGAGAACCTTCTTTTAAAGAGATACTACCCAGCAGTTAGTTACCTATTTGAATTGTGTAGGATTACATTTGTATCCCCTCCCTCCTGCTGCAGAAGGTTACTACTTGCATCATAATCCCAGATTACAGTGCTGGGAAGTGGTGCGCTATTGTACTGCACTGCGAGAAATTAGTCAGAATACTGCAGTTTTCCACTGTACATTTTTTTCTCACCGTTTCTTTTTCTCCGATTCTTTTTTTCAATATTCCATCAAATGCCCAGATACATAAAAACTCATTGTTTCACTTCTTTTCTTTGTTGTTGTTGTTTTTTTTTTCTTTTTTTATTCATCTTCCCTGATACTGTTTGTCTACGTTTTATCTGCCGAAAAACAAGATTATCAGCTTTTATATCCAACATCTTCAGTTTTGACTTCCCAGGAGACAACAGGACAACACAGGCCTGGAAGTCTTGGAATAGTGACAGAGCACTTCATCCTCGGCCATAATCCCTCTTCACTGTTACCTGCACCTCAGTTCACGCACAGTCCAGACACTGTTTGCTGGAGATTAAGAGGCTATAAATATGAAATCGGCTGAGCATTTCTGGTGTGTACGAGATCAGCGAAGAGAGGAAAGAGGGAGCACAGGGTTTCTAACCCAAACACTTGCCGCGAATAGACGAGATCACTCCATTCATATGCAGCGTGTCCTGTGTAACTGATGGAAGACAGGTGTCAGGGTAATGTTTGGAGCATTGATTGTAACACTTTCCCCCACGCCCCAAACATGCAGGACAAAACTACGACAAAGAAATCACAGGGAGTCACTCCCAACTTTCTGTTTCTTTCAGTGGAAGTGAAAGTTGGCACACTTCTCAGATCCAAAGCCTTTGTGAGTGTGTGTGTGTGTGTGTGTGTGTGTGTGTGTGTGTGTGTGTGTGTGTGTGTGTGTGTGTGTGTGTGTGTGTGTGACAGCACATGTCCACATTAATCTCTACCTGAGCCTGCTACCTACTGCTCAGGCGGTCAGGGTCAGAAAACAAGCAAAGCTGCAGCTACTTAGCGTGAGCTGGGAAAGTGGATTGTGGTGAACAGGCTGCACAGGAGGAAGAGGAGGACGCGTGGACACTGTGCATTTCCTCCCCCCTCCCTCTTTAATAAAAAATGGTAACAGCATGGACACTATTCGGTTTGAGATAACACTGAGAAATACTTTCTCAGCTCGACAACACGTGGGCTTCATCAAGTGCTGGGATTTCATTAGTTTTTCTTGTGTTTTTTTTTTAGTCACAGCAAGAACAGCGTTTGATGACTGAAGTCCTTCAGGGCCCTTCAGCGCCTCTTTGGGCAACATGAGCACAGGCAGCAGTGCTGGAAAATCGTCTATGTGGAGCAACAAGGGGGATTTTTAAGTGTCGAGAAGCCGAGGAATCATGAAGATGCTACACCTGGAGCAGGTGCAGAGGGTAGGCACTCTTAAGTCATTAATAGCTTTTAGACAGTGACCTTCACGGAGATCGGTTCTGCAACAAATGGCGTCAGCACATTAGAAGAGTTTGTTTCATTACCTTGAAGCTTGGAATACTGTTGTCAGCCATTTGGGGGTGGTGGGCAGGTAGCTTCCCTGCAAACAATGTCAACTATCTAAACAATATAGTGAGAACAATAACAGCATTACTTTAAATGGGCAGCTTTACTTGATTTTTCCAAAACAAAACCCACCAACATGCATTAATACGTGCCAGCAATGCATAAGGAAGGGCAGCTGAAGGTGTCTGAGTTCACATAATATCTTGTCATAACATACTGCAAACTTATAGAGTATTCCTATTGAAAATAATCGACAAAAGTGCTATCCTTTGCACTCTAGGCATAATGTTATACATGTTGTTATTCATGTTAAGCAAAAAAATAATTAACATCCCAGGATGGAAGTGGGTTCTGCTATGTAAAAGTATTGGATAAATTATAATAATAGTACAAAATTCCTGTCACTTCTGAAGCATTTTAAAACGTTTACCATCACATTGTATTACGAAAGCCATATTGCTCCCAGGTATCTTTCAAAAATGTAAACAAACAAACAAACGCATTACAACAGACTTACAGTGCATTACAGTTCTGTGGCTTCAGGAGAGACACATAATAGTCCACATAGGTATTTTAATACTAATTTCAATACAGACTAAAACACAACCTGTGTTTCTAATATTTACCCCCATACGTCCCACTCCTTGGAGGATACGTTACCTTCAGAGCAGGAGACACGTCTGACCGCAGGTCGCTGTGACGCCAATGACACCGGATGTGCACCTTCAGCTTCTAAACCGCTTACTGCCGCCTGGGTTGAAACTCGTCCCATCGCTGTGTCGCACTGACAACAACAACAACAACAACAACAACAACAAAAATCAATTGAACCCAATGAATATGAGCTAATACGTGTCCGATGGGAAGATGTTTGTCTTTCTGTTTTGTCTTATAGTGTTAATGACTTTTATTTCATCCAATGCGCGTGGAGGAAATGTATCCACAATAAAGCAAAGGGGCGGGATGTAAATGTGTTTCGGGACATTTCCAAACACGCGTTTCTACTCCCAAGAGCCGCGTGTACCTATGAAGTTGTCCCGTTTGGCGTGTTTCCTCGGGTGCTGTGTGCCCTTCAAACCGCAGGGAGGGGGTGCTGACTCATTTTCAGAGTCAGGAACACCCACTGAGGGGTTGGTGGGTTTTTTTTTTTATCGCTTTCTGGCTCGTGCGCTCGTCAGCCTCGAGCTACCTGTGCGCGTGCTCTCCCCGTGCGTGCGTCGCGCCAAACATTTCGTCGTGGTGGAGATTTGCTCGTAGAAGATTAACAAGGTAACTCAAATATCTTATTTGGTAAACAAGGATGATTTCGGCGAGTTACGCAGAAGGTGTATTTTGATGATGTGACTTGATTACTCGTGTTTGGATGTTCATAAATTGTGCGCTTTTCTCGCTGATGAAAGACATTTAAATGTTTATGCTGCGTTGACACAATTTCATCTTCAAAATATTGAAGCATGTATTTAAAAAAAAAATATATATCTATTTTAATATATTATTGTCCAGGCTAATGACTTCGTTTGCACACCTGTAGCCTAAGTAGTAGATGATGCAATGAGTTATGGCACATATGATTACGTTTTTCCCAATTGAGAATCTGAAAACCTTGCTTGCTTACAGAAACTTATTTGGACTTCCCTGTGATAATTTAACTCCCTTTATTGAGATGTTTGCGTGGCTAGGAAGGTTGTAATTATATTCCCCAGTTTACCCTCTTTTCTTTCCTCTCTTCTGTTCTTCCTTACTTGTTTTACACTCCTATTATTTATAGCCTCTTAATATTGGAAGTAAGAAACACTATCTGGCATTAGCTGTTTATGTTTTTCATTTTGGGATACTCCGTATTCGTCTCAAACATTCCTAGTTATCTGTACATCGGTTTGTATTTTCACAATGCAGTTATGTTTGCTCATTTCTGCCTCCATCCAACCAGGGAAAACAGTCATATGTGAATGTGGGAGTTATCCACTGCATGATGTTGTTGGTCATCTTCGAGCAAGATAACCGTTCCTTCAGTGTTCTTTTGTCTCCATTTCACCAACTTCCCGTGTAAATACATATTTGTCTGCTCGTCTCGCCCCAGACTTCAGCCTCTCCTCTAGCCAGGAAGCCACTGCAGCCCTGCCATCAACAGCATGGACTATCTGACGTCTCAGCCTTCACGTCGTCACAACCCAGTGGACAGCATCTGCCGCAAACTGCAGACCATTCAGTGGCGCGGTGACCGGGAGCCCAACTCGCCTTTCCAGATTCCCAAACTCTCCTCCAGCAGCTACGACAGCCCCCAGTGTGGCCTCAGGCACAACCTGGAGGCCATCCTGAAGAAAGGGGCCCTCCACAGGGACGAGGTGGAGGTGGAGAGGGGGAAGGAGATAGGGATAGGGATGCCGAACTCTGCAGCTACCCCGAAGAGAAGCCTGGGTCCCTCTGTCCCTCTGTCCACCCCGGCCACGCGTGCATGCAACCCTTCCACGCCAGCTAATGTCACATACACGATCACCAGCACTCTGGCAGAGAGGAGAGATGCTGATGGGAGTGATTTAAAACAAGTTAAGACATGGCAGCGGTATTCTTCCACACCAACAGGCCAGCCCAAGGACTCCCCTTACTATACATTCACCCGAGGACCTCATTCGGTGCAACCCGAGAGCGGGCGGCCAAGCAAGAGTCCGCCTTTGTCTCGAACCTTTACCCCGAGTCACAGCACCCTCTCCTACAACCTGAACTTCTGCTCTGTAGACACAAATAACTTGACTGAGTGTGAGCAGTCCTACCCAGCTCTGGTTGTGAAAAGACTGTCCATGGGAGACGGAGGTAGGACTTCTCTTAGCAAACACAAAATGGATTCAATAACCTTTTAGACTGAAGTTTGATTATAAAAAACAAAAACAAAAACGGGACTAATTCATGGTTCATTTTAGTAGCTTTTTCCTGACCTTTCCACTCAGGAATGAAAACTTGTGGAAAACAAATTGTCTCGCAAAACGGTTTGGTCCATCAGCAAGAACTCCTTGAATTTGATCATATTCATAAAGTTTAATTTATAGACTGGGAGACTCGCATCTTGTTGGTATATTTTATTTCTTCAAAACTGATAAAACGGTTTTTATTAGCTTTATTATTAAAGTTTGACGATCACAAAAGAGAATGTGACAGCAAATGCTAAATAATAACTACAAGAAGAAGAAGAAGAAAATGAGGAAGTACGATGGAGCTGTTTTATGAAACAGGAAAGTTACCCTTCTTTCAAAATTAACTAATTTAAGTGAGCATGAAATGCCCAAATCAAGGGTTTGTTACCATAGAGGAACAAAAATGTGAACAAAAGTACTGAAAAGGTTTGTTGTGCCGTTTGTGTACAAATACTGGTGGCAGGCCAGAATTGCTAATAAGTCAAAGCAAGCAACTGCTCGGGAGCCCCGAACAATGCCCTCCACTGAAGCACAGTATAAACAATGAGGCAATAACCTTAAAATAAATGCTGTTTTATTAACTCATCTTTAAAGCCTGGTGCACATATTTTCAGATGTATATTAATAAAACAAATACATTGTAAACTGAAAGGATAGTCAGTTGCTTCACTCTGTTCTGGCTACAAGGACGTCCCTTTCAAAGTGATTTTCAACTTCAAACAATGTTTAAAGATGGGGGACAAAGTTCAGCCCTTAAAAATGGAAGAAGTGAAAGTGATGAGGTTTATAGGAAATGTGGTCTTGTCATGAGAATTAGGCTACCAATGGGTACATCCTCACAGTTGTAAGAGATTGCACAGTCTCTTTTATAGGTGGATCCAAACATGAATTAGTCTCAACAATAAATGAGTATTTAGTCATTTATCAGGTCAAACTAATCAACAATTGCTGTTTTGTTTTTGTTGCTTCCAAATATTTTTCTTTTGTGTTTTATTTAGTTATAAATTCAGGAAGTTGAGTGACTAAATCTTTTTTTTTTTTTTTTTTAAATGAAAGAAAGAGTAATACGCTGTGTTCCCCAACTGACTAGCCGTATGTAACTTTGTATTAGATAATGTGATTTTATCATCTTACTGTTACAGCTTTCGTGGTGCCTGAAGGAAAATATGTCATGTGCTTGCTTTGCTAAACATCTCAATACTCTCAACACACTGTGTTGTGTGTCGTGTGTGTTCATTACTCCTTCTGCAGCCTCAGTTGCCGCTGAAGACAAGAAGGAGAATATGGCGGAAATCAGTCTCATTTGTGAAGAAAATCTGCTCGATACCATCTTTCATGCTTGTGACATCCAGCGCAGAGGTACAGACACGCACACGCACACACTTGTGCAGTAACTGAAGGCTGGGTCATGCCTTAGCCTTCCAGCGAGCTTAATACAGAAGCCCAGTGATGAATTATAACTTGTCATTGAGTGTAGTGTGACACTGTGTGCTTTATTTGTGGAGGCGGAATGATTCCCTCATCTTAAGTGACACAGTATCAGTCTTTTCTGCATTTTCCTATTGTACTTCTTATCATTAGCAACACAAATCTTTTTAATTTAACTTGGTGTCCAACAGCTTTTATGGGGTTATGGGGTTCTGTGCAGCAGAAGTGTAGGATATGGGATCTTTGAATAAGTAGTGAGGAGCAGTGATTTCTTTTATTTTAGATTTTTTTTTTTTTTTCCTCATTCTGTGGATTGTTTAACCATTTTTGCAGTTTTTTTTTTTTTTTATCATTTTCTTTTTTCCTTTTACAACGGGATCTGTTACATCCAAGGTTACAGTCGTTTCTTTTGTCTGTGATATTCATACGTTTGTCATCTCAGAGTCTGTTTACATCAAACTAGTTCATAGATGGTATTGAAATAGAAAAATACAATAGACGTAGCCGCATGTCTTCCGCTAAAATGGGATCCAGCTATTGTGATTTAACTTATTAATTGAATTATTTAGAGAAGTTGTGCAGATTTCTAATTCAATATATTAGTTAAACTGTTTTTGAGTTGAACAGTTACAGAGAAGAGTACTGGACGTGAAAATACTGCTTGGAGTTTGTGTGAGAAAACACACTCGTGGATTGTGCAAGCAGAAAAATGATCCACAGTTGAGACCACTGCTCTGATAAATGTGTGAAGACTGATGAGTGAAGTCAGCTCTGAGAAATGTGTGAAACCAACTACCAAAAAAAAAAAAAGTTAACCATTACTCTCGCTGTCACTATGGTTACCACTTTTTGCTGCCTACACCTATAACCACGATTTGTCACAACAGATCTGAGGGTGTTAGTGTTGAGAAGAAAAATAATCAATAGTTGAAATGGACAAGAATATAAAAGAGTCTACAAACTCATGATCACAAAAAAATGCTGAAATGTATTGAACATCACAGTATATTGTATAGTTTTACAGGTAAATGCATCTAAAGATGATTCCTCTCATGCTCTCATCTTGTAGGTAAAGTGTACGTGTCTCATATCGTGGATTACCTGCGGCACACGACCAGTCGCAGCTCTGAGGACAGCGGACTGGAGGAACTCTGCAACATGCTGGACCCAGACCACAAAGATGTCTCCATCGATCTGGACACCTACCACGCTGTCATGAAGGAGTGGATCGATGACTGCCGCAACAACGGGTACTGGAAGGCAGACATGGACTTCACTCAAATGTATATTATATACACAACCTTTAATTTAGAAATAAGACTGTCAGTGTTTGTAAGGTTCATAATTCAGTTAATGAAATGGGATGTACGCATTTACACTGTTATTTTAACTTTGGGATAAAGGGGGGGATTTGTGGTGAGTGAACATACTGGAAAACTGAGGTCAAGCTTTTGTCAGCGAGTAATCAGTCAGATGAAATGGCCTCAAGCCATAATGTTCTCCTGCTACATGTTGGAAGAAAATAAAGTGTCCTTTTAGGTACCCGAGTATCATAATCTACAGACGATTGGTTGTTGAAGATACAAGCTTTATGCTGTACCTATTTTAAATTTGTGGTATCACAAACAAGATGATTTTTGGAGACTGAAAATATTTCAAAGTGAAAACTGCTCTAATTTTAATCATGAAGACTTTTTAGGTGGAAAATAAACAGTTTGAGTCATTAGTTTCATTTTTTGGGAAAGTGAAACCCAGCTGCAGTCTTTGTGAGGCAACTATTGTCTGATAAACTCGTAGCAATACATTAATGATGAGCGACTGCTGATTTATGACCAGAGTTCACTTTGACATTTTTTTAGTTTTTGACTAACTTTCCTTACAATCTCTTTTGTGTGGGCGAACTTTCGAATTCTCATCTGCATTGGGACTAAATGTTTCACTGAATTGGCTCCTAGGTTTGGCCGTTTGCTTTCATACATTTGTACTTGCAGAGTTTCCAACCTCATTAACATGGTGCGGGAAGTTGACGGCTTTGTATGCCGTCTTTTTCGAGTCGTGTGCTTTCCGGAGAAGGACTACTTGTGTATTCTGTTTTGAGTTATGCAAGTGGATGTTGTGTAGGCGGGTTATGCTTCAGATGAGAGATTACTGGTGAGGATATTTTCCCACAGTTTTTGCAGTATTTGTCTCCATTTAACAGAATGTCTTTTGTTTCTCTCATGTATTCTTAGATCAGATTTGGACAGATGATTCTCCTTTACTCTCAGTACAAAAACTACACAGTGGAGCTTGAACGTTAAAATATTTGATATTATTAATCTACATTTATTTATGTCCTGTGCAATTATTCATGTTTTAACAAAGCTGCATCTTATACCGATATGTGGGCTCTTTTCAAGACTAACGATTTCATAATTTGTCGAGGTGTAACTGCTGCAATACAGATTCCAGTTTATAGTGATGATGCATCTTCTTGCTTACGAAGCCAAATGGTCTCTCCATCATCTGTGGGTGAAGACGCGCCTATTTGGTTATATATTAAGCAACTGAGGACGCACAAGTACAACTTTGATACGCGAGTGTGCAGCAGCCTGTAATCTCTCTTTGATGTGCTGCCACAGTATGTTTGTGCATCACAAAGAAGACGAGTTTCAGATTGAACTGAGCGCTACTGTTCAAAAATTAAACAGGTCAGTTGTCCAGGAACAACAGCATAGTGGAAGACTGCCAAATCCTGGGAAACGATCATGAAAGTAACTCCTTTTATGCATTTTAAACTTCTGATTTCTTTCTTTTATATCAGGGAAGAGACAACAGACGACATCACTCAGGACTCTGCAAAACTCAGAGACAGCCTGGCTGGTGAATATCCAAACCATCACTCATGTTCGTTTCTTTGTATTGTACATACTTTCAGTTTTGATCACAACTTGAGCTTTGATAATGTATTTTGCTTTTCAGCCAAGAGGTCCATTCTGCTAAATATGACCTCAGGAAGCTTGGAGGCCTTTGGAGGGGAGGCGTCCAGAGTAGAGTTGTAAGTAATGTGTGAAATAGTGTTTGTTCATATAAATGTACCATAACATAGCCTGTATTTATGTCTCTAACCACCCTTGCATACCTTTGATCTACAAAGCTAAGCTACATTATGCCTGTATGTGTGTTTTTTCCTCCTCAGTGAAACATCAGAGCTGGTGTACTGTGTCGCTGACCTCCAGATGAGCAACCAAAAGCTCCAGGAGGAGATAAGAAAGCTGAAGCAGGTGGTGGAGGGCATGGAGGAGGGCAACCAGAAACTTGCAGAGGAGAACGAGCAGCTACGCAATCAAGCCAGGGTGTAAGATGCTGTTACTTGCGTGCGAATGCACCGTGCAGACTCACTGCGTTGTACATTAATGTCCATCTCTGATTGTCATCTCGTGCAGTAACCAGCAGCTGGTACAGAAGGAAAAGATGCTGAAGGAGGAGGTGGAGGAGATGAAGGCCACTCTGAGCTATACGGAGGAAGGCAGAGCTCGTGCCTCAGCACACGGCAAACGTGTGGTCAGTCAAACATCTTGTGACTTGAAAATACAACCACGTCTTATTTTTTCTTTTGTGCTGCATTACAACTCTGTTTTTAGGCAATTACTGACAAACTTCAAAATGTTCTGCTTTTCAATTCATGTGAAATTCACTGACAGCTGACTGCATTGACATGTGGTTTGCATATGTTCCAGACATACACTGTATGCCGATGCAGAGTGTATGAAGGTAAATGGTTGTGTATGTACCATACCTTTTAACTTAGAAAATGTTGTGCACCTTCCTCAGTGTGAAGACCGCAACCCAGATTACGTTTAACTTAAAATGTAAACCTTATTCTGTAAAATATTTTGTAATAGCCTGAGGAATTTTGGTAGACAGGTGGACTTTTCAATGTCCTAGCACTTAGACTGTAAAGCAGGAAATAAGAATGGACTATATGTTTCTGTTGATTATCTGTTGGTAATGTTGTTGGTACGATTTGTTTGTTTATCTGTTTGTCAGCAGGATTACAAAAAAAGCTGCTGGCCCAGTCTTCATGAAAGTTGGTTGAAGGATGTAGTGTTGGCCAAGGAAAAACACTTTAAATTTTGGAGGTGATTTGAATCACTGGGCAGAACCATGAATTATTTCCAACTGCGAGATGGGGCATTTGGTCTGCTAAATTTACCTGGCGAGGCAGCGGGATTTGTGCCATCATGCGAAAACGCAAAACTACGAAATCACAGTTTTTGTCAGGCCTTAAGTTATGAGTTTGTGAATCAGTGTCCTATGAAGCGGGACCTACTGGCAGCTATCGGTATTATTCAGGTGTGATGACAGCAGGACGCAACAGTCCGTTCGTTGAGAGAACTGGAACCGGTACAACAGCTGAGATGGGAGGCTTTAGCTCGGCATAAGTGTATTTTAACATTATCAGATGATTTGGAAAATATCCAGACATACATAATGGTTGCAGTTGCAGATTTGCGTGTCAGAGAAGAGTGCAGGGATGTCCCTGGTGGATGTATGCTCTTTGTAGTTATTATAATGACTAATTTTCTTCTTTTTCAGGAGAGAGAAAACCAAAGTCTAATCAGCAAGATTGCTTCTCTTCAGGAAGAGGTACTGCTCTGTCGTCTTGTTAGTACAGTTGACAATAAAAATCACTGACCTGACCCTCACAGCTGTCAGTAGTACTCACCAATTCATAGACTGTTTACAGAGTTTATTGTCAGAAGTTTGTTCAGGGGAGGATTTGACCGGCTGCCCTAAATCTCCTCTCTGGTGGTTCCTCAGAACTTCAAGGTCACCATGGAGATGGACGAGCTTCAGAGGAAAATAATGGTGCTGTGTGACATTAACGCTGACCTTCAGGTACCTTTACTGTCGGTCTCAAATGTTATTTTTATTTTTCTCTGCAGTATTCCGCTTCTGCTGTCTGTTTGTGCTCCTCTCACACTGCGTCCTTCTCTTGTTTTTTCTACCTTGCCCTCAGGCCTTTTTGAGCAGATATCTTCCCTTTCTCAAAAAAATTACTTCCTCATTGAAAATCAGTCTCGGTCACATTCAAATACTGTTTTGACTGCACAGCCATTATACTGTGCTTTCTTTATGTTGTCACATAATGGCGCTGTCCCTGTCCTCAGGTGCAGATTCACTCTTTTGATGCTGTCCTTAGTGAAAAGGAAGCTGTGATATTAGAGGTCAGTGCCTCGTTTAATCATCCATTTTATCATTGCTGTGAAGCTATTTGTGACAGCTCTGATCATTCTTTACATGAAATTACTTGAATACATTCCACATTTTTCATGAATTCAGCTGCTAATTTTCAATGTTAAATTATAAAAGAAACGTCTATCTGGGTGAAGGCAACTCACTCTAGTCCTCTTTTTTTCACATTTCTACCAAACTCAAACTGGACTTGTGCTTCTTCTACAGAAGAGACGACAGATGGATGAGCTGAAGGCAGCAGTAGAGGAATATTCCTCCCTCACAGAGGTCAGTATGTTCATCTTCACACCATGTCATTATTTCAGATTCCATATGCATGATTAGCTCAGATTGTGTGTCTTGAGTGTCTCTACTTCTACTGCTTTTTCCTTACATCTTTGCTTGCTTTCGTCTTGTGCCAATGAAGCCATTTTATTATGCTCTTTATGCCATTTTGGGCCACCACTGGCCAAAATATGATTGTAGATAATCAGGCAGTGGTTCTAATGGTTGAATCAGTGACAAATCCCCTTCTGAAATGAGATTAAATGAGAAAAGAACAAAGAAACGGGCATTTTCAAAAGCATTTCTCGGAGTCTTGATTGCAGGATATTAACATTTGAATTAAATGTGAAATATTAACCTTGAAATTTAGTGGGGGAGTTTTTGTCCTAAATGTGATGGTAAAATATAAATTTTCTCTTTCACTGAGAAGTCTTTCCATGTCCAGTGTGTTAGTCATCAACATGCCCGTCAGTAGGAGTTTGCTTGTTGACTTCTGCTGTGGGAATTAAATCACCTGCTGTCTTTGCACACGGGCCCTACAGTCAACAAGTTTGTTGTAGAAGAGAAGGAGTATGTAGCTGACCTATAAATATCTAATGGGATGGAGTGAGTCACAGTTGTGTTATCTGTTGTTGACTCTAGCTGCTGAGGGTGGACAAGAGCAAGCTGGAGAGGCAATTGCAGATGATCCTCCCTGACCTGGCTGGGTAAGTGAACAAGAGTAGCCTGGGAGGGGAAGACATCACTTGGTTGAGACATCACTAAGGAAGCTCACTTTTTTTTTTTTTTTTTTTTTTTTTTTAATAAGTTTTGGTCTGATCTTGAAGTTTGAGGGTAAATATATCTTTTGCTGCTTTTTTTTAATAAATAGGACTGTCATACAGACATACATTAAGGATTTTATTATCTTTTTCTGTTTGATTTATGGCGCTATTATACTATAAGCCTTATAGTTAATAATCCATATACACCTTATGAAGAAGAGACATTTATTGACCGTCGTTTGTGGCTTTGCAACTAAATCCATGATGTCAATGTCAATAGATTTATCTGTTTTTATATCAATGAATGGAAACATTTCTAACGATTATGAGAAAGTATTGCAGTCAACTCAAGTAGTTGCAATCAGACAAATGTTTGATAAATGTGACTGTTCTCCTAATCAGTTGCTTTTTTTTTTTTTTTTTTTTTTTTTAATAACTGGTTTGCACCCCACCTCTCCATTCCCACTCTCCTGTTTCTCACAGAGCTGGTCTGTCTTTGTCGGTGGCTTACAGGTTGAATCAGAGCAGCTTCAGATCCTTACAAACAGAACTGGCTCTGGCGCAGTCACCACTGGAGGTCAGCACTCCCTCACTCTTTGTCTTATTTTGAGCACCTTTTCTTTTATTCTCTCAATTTTTTTTTCTCACTCCTTCTTGCCCACATTGTTGTCTCTCTAATTCCTCTGATTCCTCTCATTTTGCCTTAGTGTCTGACATCTATTCTTATTTTTTTGCACAGTGTTTTCAGTCTCTGGTCTTTGATTCCTATTAGAGAATTCATGGCTGCTGCATCTTTCTTGTAGCAGCCAGACTGTCCATGTAAACCCAACATATAATATGAATATAATGGATTCAGACCAAATTTGAGACAAACAGCCAGTAAAAGTTGTTTTGTGTGATCTCATTGCATAGCACTCCTCATCTGAGCCACAGTTCTCAGAAGGCAGGTGATAAATCTCTTAAGGTTTTTCTTTCTCAGACTGTTTCTCACATTCAGCACACAATACAAAGCATTGTCTTAAAAGTTGATGCACTCCTTTGCTGGAACACACTCGGCACAGTCCAGCCTTTCTGCAATAATTAGACTGATTACAGTTACTTTCAGTATGTTTTGGTCATTCCTTTAAATCTATTGCCCTCATCTACAGGCCCCTCATGGAGTAGACCATTTGCCAAATATAAGCTTTGTCTCCCCGCTGGACGAGACACTGGACAAAGAGGTGCTGCTGATGCTACAGGGACCCAGTCCTGAACACATGGCGCTGGAGTTCAAGAGCACCTTAAACAAACTGGTAAGTGTGACTGTGTGAAACTTTGACCTTCCCTTCTCCTCAAATTGACCTGAGACTATTAATTGTTGACTATTGGATAATCCCTTTATTTTCTTATGTATTGTGTTTTCTATGATAGTTGACCGACTTGCAAATGACTGCAGTAACTCAACACAAAACCATCATGGTGTTAGCTGTAGCATATTTAGAAAACATTTTTGTTCAATCATTTTAGAGCTTTAGTTTGAATTGTACTTTTTGCAAGGCATTTTAATGTGTCAATACTACCTTTCAGTAACTGTAGATGCAGCATGCCGAAGGCTTAAGAACATAACAGTATTTATGAGACTTTAGACTTCGCTTTGGCTCACATTAAATAACTTGTTTGCATTTAACTGTATCTATATGGTCTTTCTTTTACAAATGAAACATGGGTAGTAACTAAGGTGCACAAAGAGGTGACAAACATCGTGGACTTTTAAATAGGGTCTCCTCAGGGGTCTTAACATTTAAAATGGTATCATGTCAGGTTAATGAAAGCACCTCATGTGAATTTCTTGCTTCTCCAGGTAATTACCCTTTAAGTTTGGCAGTTTTTTTTAAAGCTATGAAGTATTTATCTTTCTCCCTCTTTATGCATCTCCAGAAAAGGGATTTCCTAGAAGAAACCGACTCGGTGTTATCTGCAGTTAGAGGCTCGTTGGACGACCACACGGAGACGGGCAACACGGACACCAGTCTTCAGGTCGGATTCACTTTCACGCACACATTTGAATTTTAAGGTGTCAGCCTACCTACAACACCAGAGATGAGACGAAGAAAAGTCGCAGATTCACACTGCAATACTAGTGTCTGTGCAGTCTTAAATCAACTCCTGTGCAGACACACAATAATTCACAGAGGACCATTGCAGTGTTTTTTTTTGTGTTTTTTGTATATATATATATATATATGAATCATAGAATTATATAATGTTGGATTTTTATGTTTCTCTCCCTCACCTGTTGCACTCTGTTTCTTTCTCTATCTATCTCTGCGTATTTGCCTTTTTCTGTCCTTCTCACCCACTATTTCTCCTCTCGAGATCTCTCAGTTATGTAACTCTCCAGCAGGCCCCATCCAAGCAGTGCTGTTTAGTCAGTGTGTTGTACTGTGAACTCAACCCACTCCCCTCCTCCTCCCTCACTCTTTCAGTATCTCTCTCTCTCTCGTTGCCCCCCCCCCCCTTCTGTCCGTCACCCCCCCCTCCCCTCCCCTCATCTCCCCTCGTCCTCCTGCATTGTTGCCACTCTGCATTCATTAGTCACGTACTGCCATACAGCAGTAAACATACCAAATGAGACAGAAATCATTAGTGGACACGAGCTGTACCAGCACGACATTGGCTCCTCCATGTGCTGGCTGAAAAAGAGAGATTTCGTGCCAGTTAGGTTTCACAACTGTTTTTTGAGTTGAAAAAGACTACTGAGCTACTGAGGCTGTGCGGCAACATACGGGCTGACTCCTCGTCCTTGTCTTCTTCAGACATTGCAGGCTGAGCTGGATGCAAAGAGGGCAGAGTGGGCCCTCAACCTGGACCAGCTGGCCCAGTACACAGACTCTTTAGAGAAGGAGCTCATCAAAATGGCCAGTAACATGAGGAGGTCCCGCACTGAGATCTTTCACCTTTCAGTCAGGTGAGTAGATCTTTGTTTGTGTGTGTGTGTGTGTGTGTGTGTGCGTGACCGTGTACGGACGTGTCTGTGTGTGTGAAAATAAATGGGCAGTCCAAAATGTGTAAGCAGTTGACGACTGGCGTAAGTTGTGTTGTGATGAAAGGAACCAGATGCAGATTTAAGAGAGTAGAATCGCAGTGATTCTTGTGGTGGTGAATTAAAAACAACCTGATTTCAAGATGGAGAAATGTTTATTTGAGGCGGAGTTACTCTCGAGTAGCAGTGATCTCATTGTTGGAATTTAAAATAATAGTTTTCTTTCAAAGTGAAGTAATCCTGACACAACTGAAGAAGACATTGGTGAGAAAACTAGAAGCTGATTAAGTGTCACAGCATAATTTCTAACTGGAAAAAAAAATTAAGACTTGACATAATGAGCTATCAAGGTTAGCTGGTTAGCCCTGCTGACCTTCCAAGTCCAAACAAGGGAGTAACTGTCTTTGTAAGCTCTTTTGGATGCACTCCAAAGATTTTAATTGACGCATACTCTGGAATGAATTTAAAAACAAATTACTTTTCAAAGCTAAAGAAGATTTTATGCAACCAGTTGTGTTTTTTTTCTGCCATTAGAAGAGTGGTACCCTGGCTTTGTCCACCTATTGCTTACATCTTCAGTTTTCAGATTTAGCCTGGAAACCCTGTTTGCTCAGCCTCTCTGAAGGGTGAACCAATCAAAGACCAGTGGGTGTGGTTAAGGGTAATAACGTTGAATTAAGCATTTATTTTCAAATGAAGCTCCATCTAGTGGCAGTGGTAGAGCTAGATGAGGCAATACAAACAGTATTGTAGTTAATATAAAGGAATTGATGCTAGAGCAAGAATAATGCTCCAGATTGTGTACTTTTATCCTTAAAATTACCTTACTAAGTGTACAATGGTTATTTGCTGACATGGTGTTGCACTCTGCTTACATTGTTTGAAGCTTGGTGAGTTTTAAGCGCATAACATGAATCATATGGTGGTAAATGCCGATTGGTTAAAGGTTGCTCCAATAGTTTTAAAACTAACCCGAGGTCTACTTCCATTAGGATGCAACAAGTGGAAGTGATCCCCAATGAAGGGCTGCCAGAAACTATCTATTCAGAAAGTGAATTTGGGTCTGGTAATAACAGACTAAAGGAGTTCTGCCACTGAGTCCAATATTTCTATAACTTTATTCATCTATATAAATAACATCCCACACACTGCTTGATGTTAGATGTCTCTGAGGTGGATGTTCCTCTCCCCCGATGCTCTGTCTCAGTTGGCCAGTCAGTTGTACTGCAGGAAGAAAAGACCTGTTAATCATCCTGACCTCGGCGACCTCAAAGGGCCTGCCTCACTAGGTTTGGGTCTGGGCCATTCCTGGATCTTAGTCTGACTGTGTGTAGATGGATTTGCCTTGCGCTTGTACGTGTGTCTGTTTTTATGTGTGTTCATGGAGACGGACATCCCCTTCAGATATATAACGGGGTGAGACGGGTGCAGCATCAGTCCACTGAGGGAGAACTGGTCAGGCTATCCAGCAGGGGATTTACTAGTGCTCAGTTGCCAGGGTGATCTCAGCAACTTTAATATTGTTTGGGAGAAAAGAAAACTAAAGAGGGCTCCTTGTAGGTATCGGTCTGCCTCCTGCTCAGATAAAACGGATAGTTCAAAGTAAGACTGGACGAGAAAACAGTGCTGGGATCATGGTTTTGTTGTAGAACACATTTCAGGGTTTGTATGTAGTCTAGGATTAAGGGCTGGATCTGCAAAAGTGTGAAGTGAAGGAAGCATTGCTGGGCCAGTCGGAGAACTGGCGGTGGTCACCCTGGGCAACAGAATGGGACACTGCATGGGCCTGCGGATTGGGTACAGTATGTCCACTGTACTGTCTTCCAGGACTTCTGTGCATGTGTTTTTCAAATTCTTGGGAGAGTGCTTTGATAATTTGCTTGTTTCTTTCATCTTGTTCTTCATAAGCTACTAATGCTAGAGGTGTTAATAATGGGATTTTGTATAATTGCATGCAGGATGCAGGAGCAGGAGAACCAGAAGCGGCAGCTGTGTGAGGAGCTTGACCAGCTTAAGACGCCTCAGGACAGCAGAGAGGCCTCATGCCAGACCCCTGAACCAGATGAGGAGGTCAGAGACAAACCGATATCTAATAAACGGCAGCACCAACTTGAATCTGTTCTCAGTACACAATGTTTTTACCCAAATGTACACCTAAACAAGTGTCACGTATATTGTTTAAAAGTTCACTGTCATGAAAGTTGAGATAAGTTTGGAATACAATCAGTTTTAATTATTTGTATGCATGTATGTGATAATAATCAGTTACTGCAATAGGAAGACATCAGATGGTTTGCTAACAGAGCAGTGACGACGCTCGTACTATATTCAGCCAGATGGAGAAGCTGGTAGAAGAGAGCTGAGAGTGAGATGGAGGCTCAAGTAGACATTTGCACCCACACACACACACACACACACACACACACACACACACACTAGCACACACACACTCACTAGCACACAGAATCAGATGCAACCGCACACCTACGCACCACTCCTAACACAAAATACACTGACGAATGCTTTAACACCTCTATTACAAAAGCAATGTTTATACTGTAAAACAGAATCAGCTTGGTGCTGGGGCTCATAGTTTTTTTTTTTTAAATAAATTATGCAGTTCTCGGTTTAAAATAATTAATTCAGTGTAGCTTTGGATTTTGGAACAAACTTTGTGGTAAATTTACCTTGAATTTGTTTCATTAGTGTTTCAGTAAGACATTTTTAATAGTAATCTATAAACTGTTTTATAGTTATAGCTTTATTAATGCTGTAAGTGGGTACAATGTTCAAACCTCAGTCGTGTCACCTTCAGTGGGGATTGGCTGGTTTCGGCACATTTCACCTTTGCATTCATTTTCCGTTTTTGTATTTCAGCCTGGAGAGGACTTGGACTGGGATGAGGAGTTTGCTCTCCAAGACTTCCTGAAGAACGAGCTGGCTGAGAGGAACTGCCAGCCACAGGACGGGCGGACAGACAGTATGCCCGAGGAAACGGCGGATAAATTACCAGCCAGAGGTGACGAGGAGGACGGGGAGGAGAGGTGGACGGTGGTGGACACGGCAGGAGAGGGAGAAGTGAGGTACACGTCGACTCCTCTGGTTCCTCCCACTGAAGAGGCCCAGCCTGGACAGGCCACAGAGGAAGGAGGTCAAGGTGAGCGGAGACATAACAACCACTATTTGTACAGACACACTAAATGTAAGATCGCTGGCATGCTTCAGTGTAGATGTTCATTTTGAATCGCCTTCAGCAGATTAAATGCTCCGAGTTATCTGAGGGAAAGTGGAGAACATTGAGGAGTCTTCCTTGAGCCTTTAATATCCAGTATACAGCAAAATTAGCCCTGAGCGAACTGGAACCTCCTAAAGCCAAGACAAATAGAGCTATATATAGCTTAATGTTTGTCTAGTCTTCATGTGACCTCTAGCTCTGGATCAAATTTAGGAGAATTAACAGTAAAAAATAAGCCTTGAGTGAGCCTCAAGTAACAAGAATGTGACCTAATACATCCTGCATTTTCTTAGCAGAATATTGAAACCATAGCTTAAATGTAAAGTTCCACAATCAGAGCTACTATCGGAACTAAATATTTTATACATTTACACAACTTCAGCTTTTCTTTTTTTGTTTTTGCCGAGACCCAATCAAGAGGTTTTGCCTTTATTTAAAAGACTGTCTGTCACCATGGATATTATTTTACATTAAAGTGAAGGAAAAAAAATTACATTATTGGTACAGATTACAGCCAGCAGAATTATTTTAGTTGGACTCTCTCCCTTTTTTAAGATCAGTGTTGGGACTAAAGTGTAAAGTAAAGCAAAGGAATGCATTACTGTAATTCTACTATTTTAGGTAGTACTTTTTCAGATCAAAATACACCATTACAAAAATGTTAAGTGGGTTTTTGAGTTGTTACTTTTATATTAATGGACATCTGCAGACAAATGTAGCTACTCTGAGCCCCTTGGAAGTAGACCCCTTCCTTCTATGGATATTGTGGCCCTCGGTTTCTAAAGGTTGTGTGTGTGTGTGTGTGTGTGTGTGTGTGTGTGTGTGTGTGTGTGTGTGTGTACGTGTAGGCGTGCGTGTGTACGCGTGCGTGCGTGTGTGTGTGTGTGTGTGTGTGTGTGTGTGTGTACGTGTGTGTGTGTGTGTGTGTGTGTGTACGCGTGCGTACGCGTGCGTGTGTGTGTGTACATATGCGTGTGTACGCGTACGTGTGTGTGTGTGCGCATGTGTGTGTGTACACGTGCGTGTGTGTGTGTGTCAACCCAGTATGAGAAATCTTCTCTTCCTCAAGGTCCTTCTATGGCCAGGTGTACGAGTGGTCTGAAGCCATGAAGTGAGCTCAGTAATCCTCATTCCTCTGCCTGCATGAGCGGCTGGCAGGCAGAGAAACAGAAAACAAAAGTGCGAATGTGGTCATTAATGCCACCTTAGCCATGCATGGTATCTTAACCCCTCTGCCCCTCCCTCAGCTCAATTCCTTGCATAATAGACCGTCTGACCTATTATGGTAAAGGTGCGGTTGCTTTTTGGATGGCCATTAACCCCTGAATGAATTTGCTGAGGCTCGGGGTTCTTAGTGATCAGCTTCTCTGCTTTGTCCTTTTCAGGCTCATCTCTCCTCCTTTCACTTCCTCCTCATTTAGATTAAATTTTTCTCAACTTCTTCACTCTGCTTGTTCACAGACTCTGCAGCCCGCACAGAAACTGAGCCAGAGGTGAATTGTCAACCCTCGCAGGTAAATTAAACTGTGAAATGTAATAAGTCTAGCATTGGATGAGGTGCATGTCAGGTATGGGGAGCTCACCGTGTTTGGATTTGTGCGTAGACGTGACCTTTTTTTGTACTGTCCTTTTAATCTCTATTTGATTTAGTGTTTTACTAAATATTAGCTTAATGTAACACAAACTACAAAGACATTTCTTAGTATGATAGCCAGCATGATTTATAAATGTTAATGTTAATAAAGGGACTGTTCTGTACTCCTTAAACATTGACCGTTAAACCTCAGAAAACATCCCTCCTTTCATTTGCTCAATGTAGCATTTCAGAAATAAATCCCCTTCACTGTAAAGGTAGTCTCCAACCAAATAAGTCTTCTTCCTGGTGGGATGCTTCTGACCAAAGATGTAAAGCTGTAACTTGATACCAGGCTGTCCTGGAAACAAGTTTTTGGCCTGGAAAGTTTTGATGGAGCACATGATTATCAGAGGATTATATCATTTTTGACATTATGGAAACACGTGTGCTTGTGTAGCTTAGTGCAGCGATTTCAGGAAAATGTAATGACTGTAACAGAGCTTTTCACCCAATTGTGACTTCTGGTTTGGATTTCCTAGTTTAGGTCCAGCATCCCTTTCATTCAAATAGTTTGGCATCTCGTTAATTTAAACATGATCAAAAATCTGAAAGAGATTGCTGTTGATTGGAGAAAAAAAAAACATTTTGGGATAAACCCGAACTAGCTAGTAAAGTTAACACTTTACAAAACTAGAAATTTGTTACACATATTAATAGTTTAAAAATGAAACATTTCAGCTGTTCCTTGAATAGCTGAGCGATAACTTCCCGAACAACTATTGCAGATGTTCTCTTGAGCAAGACACTGAATCACCAGCAACTCACTGACCGTGGAGGATCTAAATTGTACCGGGCTGCTGAGAGATGTCTAACTGTATGTTGGCAAGAAGCAGAACAGATTTGATCCTCATTTCATATTCCTTAGTGTAAAATGGAGTTTTAAATGTTTCATTTTACTGTTGCAGTCCCTGGAAATATAAGCACACATTTTCTGTGCAGTTGTAGTAAGGAAGTAGGAACTTTTTAAAGGTGTGATTAACAACGTCAAGAGGGAGTAGAGGCATCTTGAAAAAGACACTTTAATAGGACTGTTTGGCTGCTGTGGCATATTTTACTACTATATGAAAATATGTTTGAAACTTGCAGGAGATGGGTAATTTTTGACACACTTGTATGGTAATATCATTGAAAGCAGGGACTCTTTAGCTGCCAGGTAGGTAAAGTCATTTTCTGCATATCTGCGAATTCTTCTTTTTCATTCCTGTCATTTTTCTGTTCGACATTAAACAACACAATACTGTCCGGGCCGTCCTCTCACTGTCCTTCCTCAGCAACTGCACTCTATCCTTTTCCTCCTTTCATTTTCCTACCAAATAGCTCTTCACATGTCATTATCCACAGCCTCGGCTCACAGTCTGCATGTTTGTACTGCAGCTGTCTGCTTCCTTATATAGAATGGCAGTGATGAAACCTTAAGATCACACCGAGGTAAAAGGGAGAAGTAACAGCTCTAATCTCAGTGTCTTGTTACACTTTCTGATCTCGGATGTTAATGCTTTCTACTCACTTGCTCAATGTTTAATTGATTTCATGCCTGTGAGGTTTATAAAACTAATTTAAACACTCCATCAATGCTGCCAACCGTCTGAACGTGATGGTTGCTTTTGAATTCCTGTGGAGATGACAGTAATTGGAGGGTCTTTGCAACAACCAATCACTGACGAGGCAGACCCTTTGTGCTGTCTGTCAACTTTTTTTTTTTCCACACTTCTTATGCAACGTCTTCTCATTTGAAAGCGATTTGTTTTTATTGACTGATTGTGTGCCTGCTGTTTGGTATATGGTTGGTGTGTGTTGCAGATTTGATCTTTTCACCCCTTCCCTTCTTTGAATATTTATCATTCTGTTATGTGTGTGTTTTTCAGGAAGCGGCAGCGGCACCATTGAGCGCCCACTCACAAGCTGTCAGCATTAGACCCCCAGAGGCGGATGCTCTCCCTGATCTGTCCCACTCAGAGAACAGTAAGACCTCCTCTCTCTCTCTCTCCCTCTCCCTCTCTCTCTCTCTCTCCCCTCTCTATCTCTATCTATATCTCTGTGTGTGTGTGTGTGTGTGTGTGTGTGTGTGTGTGTGTGTGTGTGTGTGTGTGTAATTGACTTTCTATGTGGATTCGCTCTCTTTCTTTCTGTTTTACTTTCCTCTCCCGCTGCTGCCAGCTACGCCGCAGCTCTATGTGCAAGTACAACTTAACCAAAGAGTGAGTCATTTCCTGACTCACTTGGTATGCTGTTTGTTTAGAGGAGAGAAGACTTTACTAAATCTTTCGAGATGAAGGTCAAGCTCGACTAAATGAAACAGTACGAACATTATTTTTGTTATTTTGCTTATTTAAAACTTCTTGTAAAAGCTTGTATTTTAATAAGGCAAGACTGCTTTTATTATCATATGAAGACAGACACATTTTTATTTACTGGATAAGTCAGATACTAATATCCTTTGTGTTTAATGATTGCATCCTGTTTTGGTTTCCATATGAACTGCATGGAGAAAGAAATGTTCTCGGATGTTAAAAATGTCTTAAAAATTTCCCTTTGCATAAAATAGAATATTTCTCTTTCTACGGTGTATTTTCCATCAAGGTCACACTGAAGTAATGTGTTCCGGTGTTGTCGTAATGCATGATACAACAGATGTTAACTCTGTAACCTCTAATCCTGGAGTGCACTGATCATTACAAACTGATAACACTTCATAGTAAACGTTTATTTATAGATGGACCCATTTCTTCTTGTCTCAGCAGGTGCAGAGGTTTGTAAGAGTTCAGAGTCCCAAGCTGTGAGCAACCCACCTCAACAGGACCAAACCGTCCCACCTGTGGACACCCCTCCCACAGCCGCTGACATGGTTTCTCCCAACAGCACATCACCTGGACCAGATGAGACCATAACCCAGAGTGAGAGGTAAGTGTGGAAGATTTTTTTTTTTTTTTTTTTTTTTTTTTTTTTTGCACTACCACTAGGGGACGACAGAGTATTCCAAATGTATGCACACTGGCTTTAATCATGCAATACTTTTCACGTACTAACTGCAATAAATTTATAAAGACTTGCAGGAAATAACTAAATTAGTTTATTGTAAAAATAAAGGTGAAACAAAGATGTTATGGTTTTTATTTCTGCAGAGAGAGAGGGGGAGAGAGAGAGAGAGAGAGAGAGAAGAGCCGGTCTTGCAATTGGTATTTCCTCTGATGCATTCTTGTTTCCCATGACAGATCAAACATAATTGTATCTGCCTGATGAAACAGGATTGTGATTTGGCTGTTTAACAATGCTGGGAATTCCCACCACATGTAAAAAGCATTGAGATGGTGGATGTACAGTACATGAGAAAAATGATAATGCACAGTCACAAACTTTAAAGTACATTTTTGTGTTCTTGCTCAGTATCTTTGGTGGACAACTAGAAAGGAACACAAACTTCCAGAGTAAGAAAAATTACATTTTCACACAGCATCCTGCTTCATGTTCACAGTACAATGGTGACTTCAGTAGGGTTAGATTATTTTTGCTGAGTTTCATAATTTCCCTATGACTTGGGTCACATTTGCTAGTCAAATGGGTGCTTCCTCGCTGTGGGAGGAGTGCTCAGGTTAATTAGTGTCTCTGTGGTCGTGCTTTGCATAGACACAGTCCGCCTCCAAAACATCTTCCTCATCTCTTTGTCTCATGCAGAAATTGTGTCTAATAAGATAGCTAGAAAGTGTATTCAGCCTATAGATTAAGAATCCGAAAGTGGACAGTGCTTGAGAGTTGACCTTTGACCTTTCAACTGTGGTCAGCAGCCAGCCGACCAGTGAGGACCGCACGGGAGAAGAAGAGAAAGAGGGCCAGGTGGACTCGGGCGTGGCAGACATGAGCCGTGCTGCTAAGGTTAGTAGCAGAGAGGAAGTGTTTTAATGCAGAAAGGAATACAGTTTCCTCTATGCTTCTCTGAACTGACTGCTTCTACTTCCCCTTTTTTATACCCACTCTCTTTCTGTTTTCCACTTCATGTCTGTCTTCGTTGAGGGGAAAGTAAGTGTGTTTTGAAGGGAGGTGAGGGTTTAGTGCAGGGCTGTCAAACTCATTTTAGTTAAGGGTCCACATACTGCCCACTTTGATCTCAAGTGGGCCAGACCAGTAAAATCATAGAGAAATAGTGTCGCTATGTTTAAATCATTGGTGAAGGTTTTTGGATGATGAAACCTATTTTAACCGGACTTAGCTGTATGTTTGACACCCCTGGTTTAGTGGGTCTGGCAGGGGAGCTGGGTTTTCTTCAGGAAGGTAGAGATGGAGTCCTCACCACCAAGCGAGGGGGGTACAGGGATTGTAGATTTAAGGGAAAGATCAAAGAAAGTGGTTATAACTCTCCTCGAAGCCAATGACAGGGAGGAATAGGATGGGCTGTCAACTTGCCTGATTTTTGTTGCCAAAGGAAGCAAGTACTCTAAAGTATACCTGATGCTGCTCAGCAAAGTCAGTCTTAACGTGCTTCTGATATTGATATTAGGTTTACTTCAAGTTCAGCTTTCAAAAATTTGACAAATCAGTTCAGAGCAAATCTTTAGTGGAGAGAAGGCTGAGATTTCGGAAATTAAAATATTTTTGGTATTTATTAAGATGTTTATTTTTTATTACTTAAGCAATTTGATGATTATGTAAGAAAAATGATTTTAAATAGCCAAGGTTTTACATCAGGCATTTATTTTAAGACTTGAAAATCCAAGATTTATATCAAAATAATATCAAACAGAAATCGGAGATTTTAGAAGATCAAACCAGTGAATGTTTGGTATCTTTTCTTGCGTGATTATTTCATTATCAAAATTCAATTTAATCATCAAAATCAGAAATTTCTGTCTGTTGATTGATCTTCACTGTGATTTATGTGTTTGGACTGATTAGTCTATATAATGAATTGCTTTGATGCATGGTCTCTGTAATGAGGTTGTTTCATGATGATTATGTCCAGCCTCAGATGGCCTGCTGTGTTCTCATGTTTGAACAAAGAGAGTTCTTTTTCTTTTTTTTTTTTGCTGGCAGACTTGTCTTGTGTTGTGATGCCATTTCAATGCAGCTCGCTTTGTGTCCTGCTGCCAGATCGATCAGCTTGTTTTATTTTGTCTCCTACCTGCTGGTGGCACGCTGGGCCGCCACCATGCTGAGAGAAGTCTGAGGGGAGCCAAGAAACGCAGGCTCTGATGCTGTTACTGTGTTCACTAGCTCAACAGATACTGCTTTATACTCGGAGAAGCCTGGTCAGAGAAAAAAAAAGGCTTTTGGCCAAGTCAAAGTGTTTTTGATAATTCAGAAGCAACTCCTGGCTTTAATCTGGGAGCCGAGTGAACTTATTTGAATGTATTCAAATTGTTGTTTTATTTATAAATGAAGATGTTTTCTTAGAAATTTGATCTATATTTGTCTTGGCAGTAAGTAGCATAGTCAAAATTTTGTATTTATCCCAACAATATTGCACTATTAACATTTGTATTTTACTATATTTAACATAGTGATACAAACTGTTTGCCCCAGAGAGAAAAGGTGGCTTTTAAATAGATTTGATCTTCTAAAATTTTGTTGATCTTACTCAATGACAGATTTGGTGAAGGCATAACAACGCATAAATCATGATCACTTTATTGTTCCAGAATAGACAGAAGCCTGATATGGAAATTAAAAGATTTTGGAAAAATATTTTGAATGGAGCTCACCAGGTATCAAATTCATAAACAAAGTTTTTGGTACAATTATGAGCAGTTAATGGTGCTTATAGTGGTTCAGAGAGAACTTTGCAGCAGCTGGGTTCATTTTTCTCCATCATCCTTTCCTTTGGATGTAAAATGACATTGAAGTCTCCTCAGGTTTTTGTGTTCAGTGAAATGATGAGACAGCTCTCCTATTTTGAGCCAAGGCAAAATAGATATTATATACACTCATTACACAATATCCCATTGCATTTCTCTGAGCTCTCACCTTGCTCCATTGTATGTGTGTGTGTGTGTGTGTGTGTGTGTGTGTGTGTGTGCACGTGTGCGTGTCTGTGTGCGTGTGTTGGCGCAGCTGTGTGTGTGCGCATGCAGTCCGCCTCCACTACTTAGCAGTGTGCCAGTGTTAACTGAGCACCCTTCTCAGCAACACACACACTCGTAGAGCTGCAGAGCTCTCCATGTGGCTCCACATTATATAAGAAATCTGCCCAATCTTTCTCTTCCACGCTCCGTACAGTTTAGATAGCATTTCACTGCCATGGGACAGGTACGCTGCCTTTGTGTGAACGCATGCATCTCTTAATCATATGAATAATGTGGGACGGAAAACGTGCTACAAGGCCACCTGTCTTTGTCTCACCTCCTTCCTTTACTTGTGTCCGTCTCAGAGCCTAAGCCGGGACCAGTCGGCAGACAGATCAGCAGCTGAGGACAGGTGAGTGGTTCAGAGAGGTTTCTCTTCATCAGCAGTGTTTTAAAATTAAGGTTTTAGATTTGTTTTCTGCAAATGCTGTAGTATTGTGTAAGATGCCGAATGTGTATTTTCCAGCACGAGCCTGTTACCTGTGCTGGTGGAAGAAGAGGAGAGCGTGCAGGACAGCACACTCGGGGCCAGCATGCCAGGTAGGAAGGAAAAGCTCTCAAATCTGTGCGCATGAAGGAGAAAAAGTGACAACTGGAGATTTCTAAGCCGGCCCTTTGGTTATGTGTTGCTTCGACCACCTACACACCGAACACTTCTTTCCAGGGACAGACCGTCTCACCAACAGTGGGCCAACCACCTTCTCTGATGGCACCTCTCCTCAGTCGGGATCATCCCTCACACACGCCAACCAATCGGGGAGCGGCATGGGCAGCACGACTTCTGACCCCAGCCATTCGGAGGTGAGTGAGGCCAAAAATAAGGGAACTGGTAAGACCCGCTGTACTCCCACTTCCCTCTCAACTGACTTGGAAGTAGTTCCACTTATAAATGTGATTTTAAATTCATTCATCTTACTATTGTTGGAGCGGATCATTGATTTTTGTTTAAGTTTTTCCTATTTTACTGTTTTTTTTATTTTAAGAAATAAAATGTAGCTTTACTTTAGGTAGGTATCCTATAATTTTTTTTAGTTTTTAACACTTTAAACTGTATTTGATTTTTTTTGTTTTTGTTTTATCTTTAAACAACCCGAGTGGATCTGCTCAAACACTGGCATCATGTTAAATGCAGATGGTGCCATTAAGATTACATTTCTTTGTCTTCGATGAGACTGTGCCAGTGGCATCCTTCAACCTCGAGAAATGCTGTCTTTCCAGCTACACGAGTGTGTGAACGTGTGTGTGTGAGAGAGGGAGAAGGAGGGAGAGAGATTGCACAGTTTGATTTTTTTAGCTCCTCTCTGGATCAGATCATTCAGAATCACGAGCCAAGTACACTGCCAGCTGCAGCGAATCTTTAATTCCCCTTCATAATGTTAAAGGAGAAGGAAGAAGGGTGAAGCAGTGAATAAGAGGCGCAAATATGGATGTTGAGAGGACAGTGAGACTGGAGGGATCCGATTTAAAAGCAGGACAGGAGGAGGAGGAAGAGGAAGAGACAGTAATGTTTATTCGGACCTTACAGGACCTGTCTCACAGCATGGAGACCATCAAGGACCACAAGGTTCAGAAGGACCAGAGTGAGACCAGCGTGGCCACCGAGAAGGAATGTATGTGAAACGTGTTCAGTGTACACTAATGCATACTAAATATTTTGTCTCTTTGATATCAAATTGAATTTCAATTTTAAGTGACTGAACTACTATCTGCTTCTCATTTCCCTCCAGCTGAAACTTCAATCCTCTCTGACACCAGTGGCACCTTAAAAGAGGACAAGAACAGGTAAAACAGCAAATGGTCATCACAGTACAGCCTAAATAGATTAATCATTCATGTTTATATTGGAGGGCTTTTCACATACTTGTAATTATTGTCTTTATCTGCAGCCTGTCACCCAATGACAAGGAGATTGAGGTATGTACACTAGATTACCTACTGTGTCAACCAATAGTTTGAAATCCAAATTATACTAGACTCACAAATTACATAATGCATCATTTTTATAACCATTCAAAGGTAAAGAATATTTTTAACTAACTGTTCATCATCTAACTGATGATATTCTCCTGAAATATGAGCGTTCTCTAAAGTTTGGAAGTTTCATAATTCAACTTTTCTGTCAGCACAGTAATGCTTTCATTGATAAGGGAAAACGGATCCTAATCAAACAATGAAATGTTCATCATGTCTGCAGTTGGCATATAATAATCATCAAGTGCTAAAAGGAAACATCACAGAGTAGGAAAGTCTCTCTCATGTTTTCAGGCAGAGTTCCAGCGTCTGGCGCTGGGGTTCAAGTGCGACATGTTCACCCTGGAGAAGAGACTCCGGCTGGAGGAGAGATCACGTGACCTCGCTGAGGAGAACGTCCGCAGGGAAGTGTCCAGCTGCCAGGGCTTACTGCAGGTCTGTGTGCAACTGCTCAGCTTTCTATGGGACAAGCACTTGGTTAGATTTTCTCTCAATCTCACCTGAGGACAGAAATTGTATTTTCTGAATGTAATCCATCTCAGAAATTTGAAAGCCTTTACTTTTGTGAAATTATGTACTGAGTATTTGAGGTACTTTTGTGCTACTCTTTTTCATAACAGTATCATTTGCTCCGTAGACAGATTCAGGTTTTATATAAATGCTAGAAAGTGGTGTGGCTTCATGTTCTCCAGGTACTTTTGCGCATTGGCTTACTATCTTACTATCCAAAATAGTCTAGATGGGTGGTTTTCATACCACAGTAAATGTCGTGAAGATTTGTTGCATCATGTTATAGTTGCAACAGTTTGGCAATATATTGTGCAATTATTAGCTACTGTAAATAAATACTGACAGCTGTGTTAATCTTGAAAGCCTCACAGGGAAGTAAAGTAAATGTGTCTCTATTTGATTCTGAAGTCTTTCTGTTGTATACAAAAAAGATGTGGAAAGTGACTTTATATAAATAAAGAATTAGACTGAAGTAGTATAATAACTAAATATGTGTGAGCTAGAGAGTGAGTGGGTGGAAATCCTCTGCAAAATTAATCCCCTGTCAGGTGCTGTTATTAGTTTTCTCTACTGGTCAGAGGTGGTCCTGACCTGCCTGGGGCCAAAAACAAACTTCTGGCCAGGGGTCCACCTACCTCACCCTTCAGCCATGTAAACAATTTGCAGCTTGTGTATTAAGCACATGGTCTGTTCTTGGTCTTTTTTAGGGGGGAACTAGTAAATGCTCTGCACTTACAGTGGGTACGGAAAGTATTCAGACCCCTTTAAATTTTTCACTCTTTGTTTCATTGCAGCCATTTGCTAAAATCAAAAAAGTTCATTTTATTTCTCATTAATGTACACTCAGCACCCCATCTTGACAGAAAAAAACAGAAATGTAGAAATTTGTGCAAATTTATTAAAAAAGAAAAACTGAAATATCACATGGTCATAAGTATTCAGACCCTTTGCTGTGACACTCATATTTAACTCACATGCTGTCCATTTCTTCTGATCCTCCTTGAGATGGTTCTACTCCTTCATTGGAGTCCAGCTGTGTTTAATTAAACTGATTGGACTTGATTAGGAAAGGCACACACCTGTCTATATAAGACCTTACAGCTCACAGTGCATGTCAGAGCAAATGGGAATCATGAGGTCGAAGGAACTGTCCAAGGAGCTCAGAGACAGAATTGTGGCAAGGCACAGATCTGGCCAAGGTTACAAAATAATTTCTGCAGCACTCAAGGTTCCTAAGAGCACAGTGGCCTCCATAATCCTTAAATGGAAGAAGTTTGGGACGACCAGAACTCTTCCTAGACCTGGCCGTCCAGCCAAACTGAGCAATCGTGGGAGAAGAGCCTTGGTGAGAGAGGTAAAGAAGAACCCAAAGATCACTGTGGCTGAGCTCCAGAGATGCAGTAGGGAGATGGGAGAAAGTTCCACAAAGTCAACTATCACTGCAGCCCTCCACCAGTCGGGGCTTTATGGCAGAGTGGCCCGACGGAAGCCTCTCCTCAGTGCAAGACATATGAAAGCCCGCATAGAGTTTGCCAAAAAACACATGAAGGACTCCCAGACTATGAGAAATAAGATTCTCTGGTCTGATGAGACCAAGATTGAACTTTTTGGTGTTAATTCTAAGCAGTATGTGTGGAGAAAACCAGGCACTGCTCATCACCTGCCCAATACAATCCCAACAGTGAAACATGGTGGTGGCAGCATCATGCTATGGGGGTGGTTTTCAGCTGCAGGGACAGGACGACTGGTTGCAATTGAAGGAAAGATGAATGCGGCCAAGTACAGAGATATCCTGGAAGAATACCTCTTCCAGAGTGCTCTGGACCTCAGACTGGGCCGAAGGTTCACCTTCCAACAAGACAATGACCCGAAGCACACAGCTAAAATAACAAAGGAGTGGCTTCGGAACAACTCTGTGACCATTCTTGACTGGCCCAGCCAGAGCCCTGACCTAAACCCAATTGAGCATCTCTGGAGAGACCTGAAAATGGCTGTCCACCAACGTTCACTATCCAACCTGATGGAACTGGAGAGGATCTGCAAGGAAGAATGGCAGAGGATCCCCAAATCCAGGTGTGAAAAGCTTGTTGCATCATTCCCAAGAAGACTCATGGCTGTACTAGCTCAAAAGGGTGCTTCTACTCAATACTGAGCAAAGGGTCTGAATACTTATGACCATGTGATATTTCAGTTTTTCTTTTTTAATAAATTTGCACAAATTTCTACATTTCTGTTTTTTCCTGTCAAGATGGGGTGCTGAGTGTACATTAATGAGAAATAACATGAACTTTTTTGATTTTAGCAAATGGCTGCAATGAAACAAAGAGTGAAAAATTTAAAGGGGTCTGAATACTTTCCGTACCCACTGTATATAGCACTTTGAGACCGCTAAGGTGAATTTTTCTTTTTTAATTAATATTCAATGGGTGATAAACACTGTTTCCCACTCACTCACTCACACACATATTTGCGACAGAGCTGCAATACAAGGTTTCTACTTGCCATCAGGACTAACTTGTGTGCGTCTTGCCCCAGGGCACTTTGGCATGTGGACAGGAGGAACCGGTAATTGAACTGCAAAACTTGTGAATCGTGTGCAACCAGTCATCCAATCAGATCTGCAATCTGAGTCACAGCCGGCCACAAGGTAGAGCTGGTTGTCCACTAATCACAGGGTTGGTGGTTCAATCACTGGTCCATGTGCTAAAGTGTCCTTCAGCAAGACACTGAACCCCAAGTTGCTCTGGATGCTCCCCTTGGATGGCAGTTCCATCGTCGTTCCAAAGCACTTTGTAACCACTAAAGTAAAAAAGGCGCTGTATGAGTTCAGTCCATTTACTGTTTCTCTTTCTATAAGTCTTCAACTCTCACTTCCTGTCTGTTTACACTCTCCCTCACTGTTGCTCTCAGGCTCTGACTCCTCTGTGTGAGGATGACAACCAGTCCATGGAGATCATCCTGAGGCTCCAGAAGAATCTGGATATCCTCATCCAGTCCATGACCAGAGTGTCGAGTCGCTCCGAGATGCTCGGCGCTATTCACCAGGTCAGCCAGACCTAACGTGAATTTCTGCTGCGTCAAAACAGATGAACTGGACGATATTTTTTATCTTTAAATCTTTATCTTTTGCCGTGACTATAACAGAACAAACTGTAATGTCATGTAATTAGGATGAATTCGATTGATTGAAATGATTCAGCGGCTTCTCGTGTTTGGGGATAACAGGAGAGTCGTATCGGTAAGGCTGTGGAGGTGATGATCCAGCACGTGGAGAACCTGAGGAGGATGTACACCAAGGAGCACGCCGAGCTGCTGGAGCTCAGAGAGACGCTCATGCAGAACGAGAGGTCCTTTGGATCACACACGGAAAGAGGTCGGAAGTGTTGCACCCGGAGAAACGCACCGTCTGTATCGATACAACATACAGTACAGTAGGAGTACATCAGCTATTGTTTTTCACTGATAAATCAGTATTTTAAATCTGAAAGTTGTTACATTAAATAGCCAATGCTCATTGGGCCTTAAAATGAATCACTGATTAAGTATTTCATGATCTGTAGTTGTGACACATGAACCTATGTATCATTAGACTTAAACTAGTTTAAAAAATGCAGACTCAATAGCACAAATAAATCCATATCAGCCAACTCTACTATATGCATGTATTTGCTGTGTACAAACAAAGTCCATGTGTAAAATTTGATACACAAAGTAACCGAGTTCCTCTTTCTAGATGACCTGCGTGGCAAGAAGCAGTCACCCTCGCAGTACTACAAGGTGGGTTGCATTATGTTGCCATCATGTTCCATTACTCAAAATTAATGTTGACGTTATGTATCAATGAAAATGTGCGTGTCTTCGCATGGATGCCTTCATAGTCGTCAGTCCGGCGGGTCAGCATTGCAGCCATCCCCCGTTCGGGTGCACCCAACATGCAATTTGACACGGTGAGGATCATTACTTATCAGTCACATCAGATTTAAATCAGTGTCACATTGGCTCCATATATTATGTTACAAACGGCTTTTTGAATCTTCCATTCGTCTTAGAATTTCTAAATAAGTTTCCACCATGTTTTAAAATTTGAACAGAAAGAAGAATTAATCATTCATTTAAAGATTATGAATTCCAAAGTCATTTTTGAGTTGGGAGCATGTAGGAGGCAACCAGCTGGCTCTCTGGAGGTTGTTTTTTTTTGTAATTCTTGAGAAATTAATGAGGTTTTTGGAGGGAATTTAAGTTGTTTTCAACTACAGAAATAAGGGATAATTGCATGCATCATGGTGTAAATAAAAGTGGCCTTTTTGTTAACATGAGTCACCTGGATTTGCAACATCACATGAGAATTCACCTCACTAGGCTTCAAGTCATGCATTTGTGTCTGCGTCAGGGGTGCGAGTTTTCAAGGCCAACTTCTCAGACAGTTCTGTTTTTAATTTCAAAACAAAATGTCTGACTCATCAGGACAGCCTTAATCAAGACATTTCTCGTCAGATCGGGGTTAAACCACAATATCAAACCACGGTGAGTCAGCCTGTAAAACATAGGAAAGTACAAGTAGAGACTAGTCAGAGTTGAGTATGACAGAACATGGATAAAAGCTAAAAATAGTTACGCCTTAAATTGACCAAAAGAGTATTTTTGTTTACATGATCATGACTCGTTTCATTTTCCCAACACAGCCCAAAACACAAGATGGCTCAGAAGCTGAAACAGAGAGACTGACCAGGCGATCCCCATGGTAGGTATCTGTGTGTGTGTGTGTGTGTGTGTGTGCGTGCGTGCGTGTGTGTGTGTGTGCGTGTTAAATCGATTCATTTCTTGATTATAATATATCAAGTGAAGTTGAACCCAATTTAATCGACACTTTATGTATATAAAGAAGTGTGTTTAAATTCAAAGTCAGCAGGCCGTTCGAGTGACTTTATTTTCAAATTACACTACTGTCTATGATTTGTGTTCTGTGGCTGGTTTATTCAAGTCACCGGGGTTTGCTGTGCCATGATTTAAGGGTTGTTGTTGTTGTTGTTGTTGTTGTTATGCCTATATGTGATAACGGTGGTTTCCAGGAATGTGGCAGGGAAGAACGGGGCACGTCCTCCACTAAAACGCTTTGTTAGCTCTGCGGCCTGGGTTGAAACTGAAGAGCCCTCTTTCATGATGAAGGGGTAAGAAATGCCAAGGAGGGAGAAACCGTGCTGGCTGCGTCACACAAGTTCTTTCACAGCAGACCCTGACGCACAAAGATGGCAGCTTTCAGGTGTCACATCATCTCTATGTGCCCCACACTGTGGACAATGCTGGGGATCTATAAAGAATAGTTTTTGTCAGTCGTTTTCTTGACTTTATGGGGTCAAACAAAGGATGTTATTCCTACAAAAATGGTATTATTCCACGGGGTGTCAGGTGACTGACAGTCAGCAGAGTCTAATGCAATGGAGCATTGATTGAAAAACGTAATTGAGTGCTGACTGAGTGACAGATTTAAAAAAAAAGAAAAAAGGATGAAGTTAGTTAGCTTAAACTCGAACAGTAAAAAGCAGGGATGATGACACCAAACCAGCAGCCATCTTTGATGTGTCCGGTCCATCCACCTTTGCATGGGGAATTGTTTTCCAAATCGAACATGTTTTGATGTGTTTCTTTGTAAAAAAAAATTTAAGTTAAGAGATGCTGTGGAATTGTGTTTTAATGGCACTGTATGATTTCACATTTGGACAATGAAAGTGGATTTTGCCTTGTTTGATGAGCTAAAATGAAAGCTTTCATACAAATCAAGCACTTCGAATGCTGTCCAGATATCTGAAGGGGTGCAAGATTGCCTCACGATATGATATTGGAGCACATAGTTGCTTGGAATGCATGGTTTTCAAACATGATTTCATATCTTAAAAAAAAGAAAACGTCTCTGTGCAGCAGGTTAATGTAAATCGGCGACTTCTTCAGGGGGCGTCTGCATCTGCCTGCTTTTTTTTTTATTTCTATTTGTTATTATTAGCCGCATATGCATGACGTGTGCATGTGCGCACAGGAATTGATCCGGTTACGTAGCCTTGCTTGTATGTGGACGTGCAACTGAACCGTGTGTTTGTGAATGCCTGACTCATGCATGCCCACAGGACGGCCTGCAACAACACAGACTGCCAGTCGGAGGACGAGCAGAAGGAGGAGTCAGTGGCACAGAGGAGGAAGTCCAGCCTCAGTGAGCTGGGCAGCAAACTCACTTCCCTCATTCTGCCCCTTAAGACGTTAGTCCGACCAAAATGCCCACCGCTGGCCTACTGTAGCACCACCGTCTGCCAACAGATCAGAGGCTGGCTGCATAGCGGGGGAGTTGATCACATAGCTGCACTGAGGTTCCAGCAGTTGTCACCTGAACGTTCATCTGTCACACATTGGATCTTATTATTTGATCTTAAACTCTTGTATTATATTTGCATGGTGCTTTTGCGCTGTATTTCAGAGACCACACAGTTGACATCAGAGACAGATGTCAGTCAAAGGGTTTTCAGCCATTGTGACATATAACTGCTGGTCTTTACTACTCTGTCACTCTGCTGTGTATTTATGACCAAATCTAATGTTTAAATCGTATATTTTGAATCATTTAATGTGAGATTATCACACATTTTGTATCCCATCCTTTTGTTGGGTGACTCTACGGAACCTCCTAAGTGATGAAACTCCTCCACTATATGGGTCTGTGTTGGACTAGCTTCGTTGCTCAGGGGGATCAGTGGCTTTTAATCATGTCAACAGAATGTTTTTACTGTAAGGGGCCCGAATTGGACAAGTTCCTTTTTATCTGTGAACTGGCTTGAGATCAATGTGTGCCTAATGTGACTTGAATAATTTAGAAAACTCTGCGAATTGTGTTTCATGCATGGATCTCAAGTTCTGACTTGCTTGTGCAAATCATCTACCTGATGACCAGTTCGTCTTTTTACCGAGCCTAATCTTCTGTCATTTACTAACCTCTTCAGTCACCTTTAACATATTTATGTGCAAACTTACCACCCTCGGACTGTTCCTTTTTTTATTTTTGTGGGGCGACCGAGTGTTGTGTGCTGTTCTGACCTGTCCTTTCCTCTTTTCCTCGCTCCACATGGCTCAGGAGTCAGGATGAGTTGTTTGTAATGCTGTAAGTGTGTAGATGGAGGACAGTACACAGTAGCAAGTGCTTGTGGATTCTCTCTCCGTCCCCATTAAAAAAAATAAAATAATTAAAAAGCATGCAAAAGGCCTGTGTTTATCGGGTAGGAGTGCTCATCAAAAGCCACTTACAACCTCGCTCTGCCTCTCATAATGACTGTAAAGTGATTTGAAGCAGCACTCCTACTGTTGACAGAATTCAGGCCAAAACTGTCTGCTGCCTTTGCCGAACAATTCAATGCTTAAATCCACCTCCGTGCAGATGGCTATTAACTGCTGCCGACAGCTTTTTCATTATGCTGGTGAAGATGATGTGAATGGTTTTGCATCTCTGTTGCCGTTCGAGACAGGTGGTTATAGATGTGCTTCATTGGAGCCAGCTTTACACTTTAGTTAAGCCACAGCTAATTTGCTGCCTGTCATCCATTAGATAAGTTACCACAAATGACCCACAGATTTGACTAAAAGTGCTGTTCTATTCAAGACGCACTTCTGTGATGACTCGTCCCAAATCATTTTTGGTAACTTAACTCTCTTGCTTCGTCTGATAACATTGTCCATTATTTCTCGGTGTCCATCCGTCTCCGATGTGTCATCTTCTGTTCGTCCTGTGCTAATATCTTCCTCTCCTCCCTTCAGGCCAAGCTCTTCATCCAGCCCCACGTCTACAGACCCAGGAATGGCCCAGTCTCTGTCCCACAGCCTGACCAGCTCCCGGGCGGCGGCGGCAGTGGCCAGAGGAGGCAGGGGACTCTGGCTTTGGCTGGCACTCGTGGTAGTGCTAGCAGGTACATTCATTTTTGTAGTTTTAGTAGATGTGTTTTTATTTTCTGTTTTTTTTTTTTTTTTTTTTTTTTTTTTTAACCTTATACATGACGTCATACTGACAACAGTAAAATAAACAACCCACTGAATATTGATGAAAGCCTCTACAGATTCACATTAAACCCTCAAATGCATGGCTTATTTTATTACATGGGTTGGGTCACTACTGATCTGGCACTTAAATAACATTGCGTGGAACTTTTTCAGAGTGGAACAATAGCGAATGAGTTTTTAACTTGTGAAATAATTTCCAGTGTCAGTGTAGGCAGAAACATTTATACGGTCTGTAACACCAGCTTCACACCTATAAGCCAACTGGATTCACCCCTGTACCATTCTGGGTTTAGACATTGAGACAACACTGCCACCACGAGGTCAAACTGGAAGTTACAACTTTGCCCTTTTTCATTTTGATCCCACATTCTGTTACATTATTACAGATAAACACTGCTTAGATAAAAAGCAAAGCAAAAAAAAAAAAAAAAATATTTATCATTTTTACAATGTACTGGACAAATAGTTTAAAGGAATATGAGGCGGTTGAGCACTTAATTGAATGAAATAAACGAATTCTACAGGTCGTATAGTTGCAGGTCACCGATGACCCGAGTTATGTATTTAAGTGGAAAATCCAGTGAGTTTGATTTCCTGCATGGATGTTTTCCAAAGTCAACACAAGGTTTAGTTCCATCCCATCATTTCTTCTGCACAGGTCTCCTGGCTCTGCTGGCCAGCCTGGTCATGCAGCCAGCAGTCGACGCCGCCCCTGTGGGGACCGGGGACTCCTGGATGACCATCCAGCAGCTGCTGTGGCCCTACACAGGCCTTCGGCACAATGGACAGCCCCCCGTCTAGCCCGAGTCCCGGGGTGGATGATGCCCATCAGCTCTCTGCGGAGATATTTCCTGTGCGCTGGGTGTGGTGGTGGTGGTGAGGAGGGTTGGGGGGGGGGGGGGGCTACTGGTAGAAAGAAGAGTGAACCGCTCCTGAGCAGAGGCTGCTGGATTGTAAACTGGTGCCTGAAGATTCCCAAAACAAGACTTGCATTGACAGCACAGGCCTCAGAGGATAGTTAACCCTTCGGAGGATTTTATGCATCACATCACTTTTGCTAAAGGTGTGTGTGTGTGTGTGTGAGTGTGAGAGTGTGTGTGTGTGAGAGTGCGTGCGCGTGTGTGTTAAGGTGGGCTGCTCCACATCCTTCAACCCATTATGATGCTGTCAGTGCTGCAGGTAACCGTTTACCTGGCCCCAACACAATCTGCCTAATCGGGCTCGATGAGTCACCAGCGCTGCCACAACGTCGACTAATCATGTCACAACTATTTAAGAATGAGAGCACTGAGAAGTATTTTAAACGGGCCGCTCCGACCGCCACACGGCTTTTAAAACACATTTCATGTCAGCCTTTTAAATGAGATTTTACAACTTTCAAGTCTATAAACACTGGTAATAAAACTTGGATTATTGTTTTTAAGTTTATAAATTCTATATTTGAGTTTGTTAGTTTTGAGTGGGAAGCATATGTTTATTTTTGTTAAGTTATAATTCTGCATTGTTCCAGTCATAACACCAGAGTTTGTTGGGTTTTTTTGTTTTTTATTATTTTTCTCTAAGTTCTTGCCGTGGTTGTCACCGTTTTAAATTTCATACACTTTTGTATGTTCCAAAGAAGATGCGTGGATTTTTTTGCACAAATAAAGTAGCCAATTCTACAATAGAAGATGTGTTTTTCTTGCGTGCATCCACATGTACATCTCAAATTCAGGTCCCTAAAAATGTCTTTAATTGGGGCTTCAACAGAGGTTATGAATACATCAGGGGTCTGGTGGCACACAGCAGGCTCTGTACCGTGTCCACGAACAGATGATGGGATTTTCTGCTGCGAGCGATGCCGTCGGGGCTCATGTCGTCCTGGAGCATGTGGATGAAGGTGGAGTGAAACTCGCTGCCGGGATGGTGGTCTGGAGAGAAAGCGTCACTCTTCTCTGTGATCTCCAGCTTTTGACTTCTCTGAGCTTTCAGCAGGTACAGACTCCACGAGTCCTTGGGCACAGGGGCGGGGCCGAGGTGCTCGCACACCTGGCGGAGGAGAGCGAGGAAGTACAGCAGAGAAGTTCTGAGTTAAATTAGGGTTTTAAGTGTTTTCACCTCTGCTCTGTTCACCGAACTGAGGCCGAGACTGTCCTCGTGCTCGTGGCTGTGTAAATGTCGGAGAGGCCGGGTGACACAGGGACCTTGCAGCTGTGGTTCAGCCCTCGTCGCTGCATTGACAACATCCAGTTACTTATTGCCGTACCAGTGCTTAGAATGACCCTCCACATGTGGCTGATGACTCGATATGCGCAGGAGGAGATGCTGTAGGTGGCTGTGTACCCCCTCCTCCGACCAACAGAGCGAGGCAGCAGCTAAAGCATCGCTGTAGTCCACAGCCCACTGATATAGATTTTGTGTGTGTGTGTTTAAGTTTAAGGATACCTGCATGACCAGATGCTCAGCTCCACATTTGGCGTTCCACTTGCTCCACGAGAAAGCACAGGCAGAGGCGAAGAGGGCCATCTGCTCGTAGGCAGCGTGTTCTGTGAGAGGGTCCTGCAGAGGAGACGAGAAACTACACGGTCAACGGTTTATCGTGCTGTGAGAAATCTGGTAGATGGCACAAAGTATTTTTTTATATTGTATCTTCTCTAGGTAGCAGGAGCACATAAGCAACTGCGAAAGTGTCAACTTCAAAGTGGGGAAATACACCTGAACGCCTGTAGAAATAATGCCATCAAGCTCAGGGGTGATGTAGTGATCCAAACGTCTGCATGTAGCCACCGAGTATGCTGACATTAGTATGCACAGCAGCTCAGTATTAACCTGGTGCGAACTGCATGAATATGGGTCTGGTCTCCCTCCACAGGAAATCGTTTGCAGTAGTTCCATCCTACTGGGCGTAGACCTCGGGGTCATTTTAACCAATCGGCATGTGCCAACACTATCTGACACTGTGACACCACTTTGACTACCTCTTCCAAAGCGTTATTTCCTGAGTACAGCATACGTTGTAAATTGTTTTAATGAACAGCAGCAGCTTGACAAGGTGCCGAGAGTTTATTCTGCACTGAACGTATACCAGACTATTCACAGCGAAGAAAACTGGAGCTGTGGTCGACGGTCAGTGCAGCCAGACTGGCTCTGTATAGCCCAGATACCTAAACTAAGCCAAACTTTAATCAAATTTAGTATCTTCTTGTTCCTCTATTTAAAAAAAAACCAAAAAAAAACCCAAGATGAGACCTTGCCGCAGCTGCTGATGTATTTGTCGGTGTACTCGTTCACAAAAATGTTGATCCCGGAGTTGGGCATGGCCCTCTGCAGGGCGGGGCCACTCATCCATTTCCCCGTGAGGTGAGAGAAGCCTTTGTTTTGCTTTGACTGCAACATACACTGATTATCCTGCGAATCAAACAGACACACCGATTATCAGAGCCGGGCGACATCTCCTGATTAACTGCACTTTCACTGTCTCTGACCTGGACAGTGATGCTGAGGTCGATGAGTGCCCCGCTGACAGTGAACAGAGCCGAGTCCTGGCCCAGCGGCCGGAGCTCCCAGCTCTGGAAGGGAAGGTTGGCGTAGGTTTCCTGCAGCAGCACGAAGGCTTGGAAGGAGTCCATGTTGAAGGAGATTTTGGCCTCAGCTTCCTCATAAGAGATGTCAGTGATGCCGTCCATCCTCCACTGCTTCCCTGGATGAGAGGTCACTTTCAAAGTCCAGGACTGTTTGTGGCCTTTCAAATATCTTTCAAAGCCTGATCATCATTTTCAACTTAGTCTGCAGTCAGTCTTTACAATTTGTATGTTTAAAGTATTATTCAGTGTGTGCGGCTGTCTGTCCTACCTGCAGTGTCCCAACGAGCCACTTGTGGAGCTACCAAGAAGGCAGCAGAGTCGGGCAGTGTCACGGACACCCCAACGGGAGGGCAGGTGAGGGCCTCAAAGTTCTCTGATGGGTACTCGAACAGCTGCAGCCCTGTTCGAAGCAGCTAAAAGAAAACAAGCATGGGGGGGGGGGCGACGTTGTGCGAGGTCGACTATAGCCGCTGATGTTGGTGTAAGACTAAAAATCGTTTCCGCTCACCTGTCTGATTTCCCAACCATTGAACCGGTGAGCTTGAGGCGGGAGGCGAAACACGTCGTAGTAAAAGACCCCACCGAGAGGCGTGTACTGCATCAGATCCACCACCTGGGTACCACCGTTCTTTACCAAAAGCTGCTCTGGGGGAGGAGTCAGCTTCCCCTCAGCTGGAGAGAGAGAGAGAAAAGAATCATTCAAGACAGAAGAAGAGTTGCTGGTTAATTATCTGCAGAAAAATAAGAGTTCCTCGCTGTGTTTCAAATTGCATACTTCCCTTAGTACAATGGAATATAGTGCCCTTCCACGTTAGGACTCTGACTTATGCAGGAATTTTGACAGATTAGTGTTGTTTTAAACTGCACACTGCTGTTCTGCACTGACCTGAGAAAAAACCTCAGCATGTGAGGACATTACCCGCCAGAAAATCTACAGCTATAATAAACGCACTGGTGACTTCTGTCCAGCAGCAGAAGTGCAAAAGAGACACTTTTGTGAGGTGTTCAGGAACACCTGCAGCTTCCTCAGACGCCTTAATTAAAGAAATTCTTTACATCTGTGGCATATTTCTGTACATAACACTGTGAAAGTAATTATGCACTTAAAATAGTGAGTGTTAGTACACAAGTACGCCATTTGGAACACAGCACTTCTCTCTAAAATTGATTCCTACCTGATTTTATAACTGTCATTAACACAGAAACATATACAGTCATGAATTAATTTATTGTTATCCTTAATAGCTCATAGAAATAATGTTTTAATTCTCTCGAGAGTGATAAAATTAAAACCAATATTCTCATGTACATCTGCAGCCTTTGGTGTGTAACAGAGTAAAGCAAATAAAGTGTGAGAAAAGATCAAATAACTGCTTCTTCTAAAAAGTGTTGCATCCTCACCGGTCCTTCCTCTCACCTCCCTGTTTTGTTTTGTTTTGTTTTTTGTTATATTGTTTTAGTCAATGCTTCAATTTAAGTGACAGCAGGTTTAAATTGTCAGCAGGAAATGCCAGGTTGGGCAGCTTACCATCGTCTACCTGCATCTGTGTCTGGATCTGACCCTCCTCAGGCTGAGGACTGACTTCCCTCTGGGAGATGCACAGACAATAAGAATGAAAAACCTGACAGTGAATGAAGGAAGCCAGGAACCAAGAACCCGCCCTCTTCATCTTACCTTCCTCCCTCGTTCTTCCTCGTTCCCTACGAGAGACCTGAGGGACACACTGAAGGATGAGACCCCAGAACAGTGGCAGCAGTAGAGAGAGACCGAGAGAGAACAGTACTCGACCTGCAGCTGGGAGTGTCTGTGCTCAGGTGAGTCATCCGGGCCATCAACGACAGGTGGTCGTAGCGTGTGCGGAGGATCCGTATGGCGATGTCGCTCACAGCCATCTGCTTGGGAAGCTGGAAGCCCATACCCACCTCGTCGAAGTTTAAACCTTTAAACCTTACAAACGGAGAGAAGCACTGCAGCAGTCAGGAGAAATCACCTGCAGTTTGTGTATGATCAGTACAAGAAGAATCGTTTTTTGACAGCATGTTACACACAAAGGAGTTTAACCCATCTGTGAGGATTCAACACACACACACACACACACACACACACACACACACACACACACACACACACACAGAGCAGTGGGCAGGTAACCCAGACAGCCTGATGGTTGAAGGCCTAGAAACCATTAAAAAGAGCGTTTGGGAAATTACTATTATGGTATTATTGCAGAGAGAAATCCAGGGTTGTAATCCAGTTTTGTTTGAACATGTACAAGCACCTTGTTTTTAGTATTTCTTCATTAAATAGCCATCTAAATAAAGGTGTTTTTGCCGGGAGAGTGCCTTGGACTTTTGTTTCTTTTTTAACTTTTTGCATTCCCCTCCAAGGAGCACCGTCATTCAATGAGTTTGAACTTCTGAGCACTCTGGACCTTTTCCTGTTTGAAGGCACCCAGAGAGCAGTTGGGGGTTAGCTGCCTTGATCAAAGGCACATCAGCCGTGGATGCTGAAGGAGGGGAAAGTGCTGTTTAAGTAGCTACTTGGAATGCGTTCCAGGAGAAGAGGAGATTTGGAGATTTGTTTTCAGTGTACACAGGACACAGTTGTAGAAACAAACCTGGGATTCATCTTGATGTTGGCCCAGAGACACAGAGTGACATTCTCATCTCTGATCACAGTCTGCATGTTGCCCGTCTCAGTGTCGATGTTGGAGCTGGCATTCTGGGACCAGAGACATTCAGGAGACACGAAACACAGTGTTTTTCAAGTCTTGCAATCAAATGCTTTACTGTGTGTAAACACAGAGCCCAACCAACATATCCACAGACTGATCTTAGCCCCTCATATTGACCTATGATTAAAAAAATATATATCAGTATTGGCGTATGTGTTGGCTGATATGGAAACTTTTTTCGTCAGAACATATTGCACAAAAATATGCTTGTGGTGAATTAGAAAAATAGTTTTATTTGTGTGTGTTTTATAGTTATTTATAATTATAAAGTTCCCAGTGAAGTGTGCTGTGTGGACGATAAACTGTAAAATATCCTGACTCCATTACATATTTTTGTAAAAAAAAGTGTCTGATAACCATATGTGAGGGTTCCTTGCAAACAAAATTATATATACAGTATTTACAGTATATATATATATATATATATATATAAACTATTGGCCAATATATCAATTTATATTTTTTTTTTACTCCCCAATATCAGCATCGGCCCGAAAAATCCAGCATCAGTCAGGCTCTAGTGTCTTGTACCTTGAGGATCTCCTCGGTGGAGAGGAGCAGTTTGGAGTGGATCAGCTCCAGCAGCTCCATCAGAGACTCCTGGTACTTGTGGCTTTCTTGTGGATCTATACCATCCTTGAGCAGACCGTCCAGCTCCTCCACCAGCTACAAGGGCAAATCATGTCCATTGAGCATTTAATATGCATTACCACCTTGTTAAAAAAAATTACACACATATACAAAACACACTGACCAGCAGGGCGAGGTTAAATTCCTTGAGCACGAGTGTCATGTTGATCTCCGGGTCGTCTCTCCACAAGGTGACGTACGAGTTAATTTCGCGAGGCACTGCTGGATCCGGTGCGCCATCACAACGCATGTATCTCTCCCACTGTGCACAAAGCATACACTGAATGTTCTTATCAGCCAACCAGGGATCAGTCAGAGGCACTCCCAAAGGGAACTAAAGAAAGTTGGGTCAGATTATGTCCTTAGCATGGTATTTTGTAGTAAACAAAATAGCTTTCTATGTTTGTGTTCAATGATAACCTTTTTTTTTTTTTTCCATAGTAGTATTTAATATACTGTGGATCAAACTTGCATTCCAATCATTATTGTTTCCATGTGTCAGACATCCTGACTCGGCCTGACACCATTATTGCATAATCATGTTTCATGTTCATGTTTAAAAATAACTAACAATAGTAATGTCGTTTTTGAACGTCATGTCCACAGTGTGTCCCACTGTTTTATTGTATATGTCAGTATAGGCTTTGTATAAAAAAGGTTTTATTTATGATATCTTCCCCATGCAATTTGTATTTTAATGTCTGATGCCAATAAATGTCTATTCAACCTCATAACTATAACTGAACTATTATTAAGCTTCCAATTAAATCATGTCATCATTTAAAAAAAGAAAAAAAAACATTTTTAAACATTAATTGCAATTTTTTTGGGTGACAATTAAAAATGTCATGATCATCACAGCCCTAATCCTGACAAATCTTTTATGTCAGTCTCTCACTATAAAATTACACACACACACACACACACACACACACACACACACACACCTTGGCTGCCTCCAGAACATCATTTTTCCATTTGGTTACTGCGATATGATTCTCCTCCAGTAGATGGCCCAACTCGTTGAGCTCATCTTCTCTGCGCTCTTGATCCTGTCAGCAACAGATATCCATGAACACAGCAAACACTTTCACACACTTAAAACACAACAGCGTGGTGTGCTGTGTGTTTTCTGTTTTAAAGTGCGCAGGTGCGGTTTTCAGTCATCAGGGTTCAGGTGGTCTGACCTTCAGCTCGAGCTTCTCTATATCCTTCTCCTTCCTCTCTCTTTCCAGTCTCTCCTCTTCATCTCTTTCTTCCTGGAGACGGGATTCCTCTATAAAGCACAAACACAAACAGATTAGATTCCATTCATTCATTTCATACATTGCATCACAGCCTGCTCGTCTAACAAGTAGCTGGTTTTACCTCAGCTCAGAGAAGTGAAGCTGTTTTGGCAGACGTACCCACACAGGCCTGTCAGATGAGCTCCAGTCAGAGTTCCCACTCTTAAATCAAGTGTCAAATTTCCTGACTTTTCCCTGACTTTCAAGGACTAAAAAGCTGAAATTCCATCACCTATAATGAACAGAAAACAAATACTGCCATTGTGCTGAGCAGACAAGAACAAATTCTGTTAAAAATGGGCTGACACATGCTCCTACTGTTGCGCTGGTATTGGAAAAAATGTAATACCTGTCTAAATACTGGCTGCACAGGCAAATCATGTATCTAACAATAACGGCTCGCAACCGAATAATCTCAATCTCTGTGACCACTAATGTTACCAAACAGACACAATGACAATAACTGGCGTTAACATTACAGCTGCATACATGGAAAATATTACATTTTGATAAATGGCAACTAAAATTTAAACGTGCAGACAAAATTCCTATGATATTCCACAACTTCCAAGACGTTATCAAATTCCTTGACTTTCCACGTCTGGAAAAGAGTTTTTAAAATTCCCTGAACCGAGGCGACCCTGCAGCATCAACACCATCAGTCAAGCTCCAAATGTGTTCATGTTATTTGATTTTAAACTCAATGTGAACACTACAAGTTATACAGCAGTCAGCGTATAGGTCAGTTTGCATTAATGCTACCATTAGGAGGCAAAACCTGCATGTTTCAGACACGTATGCACAACTGACAGATCAGCTCGTTACAGATTCTTCCCAAACTTATCCATTATTCTAGCTCACTCGTTCAACTCTGACAAAGGAAATACAACCATATATCCAATATTTAGCTCCATATTTTAACCATTTGTCCATTACTTTAACTGAACTCACCTTTATATAGCACTTTTCATACAAACATGCAGGCCAAAATGCCTCACATTAAAACAACACACAAAAATATAAGCACAAAATTGACAATAATAATAATAATACGAGACTAAAACTCACAACAATAAAACAATAAAGTATTAGAAATCAATATAAAGAAATCAATAACAGAATTAACACCAGGGATTAAAAAAATAAAAAAAAAATAGCATTAAATGATAATGAGAAGAACTTAAAAACCCTTGACTTCAAATTAAAAGCCAGACTAAAAAGTTAAATTTCCTTTTAGAAATAGAGAGAGTTGCCATACTAATGTCCACCTGGCTATTTATGAGCTTCAACAAACCATTTAATTTATTACTTTCACTTAACTATTTCTTACGGTTAGCTATCTATTTCAAACACTCATCCACTACATTTAGCCAACAGGTTAAACTTCTGTGCTTTTTTTTTTTTTTTTTTTTTTTTTGCAGTCTAGTTTTCATGACTCACTGCAGACATTTTTCTTCTTTTTTTTTTAATCTAATTGTAATTATATTGTTTTTAAATAGTTAAGCTATTCTTTCCATGTACCCCTGCTGAGGAATCCCTGGTTCAGATGAATAAAGACAGATATCTGGATTACCTTCATCTCGCAGCCTCTTCTCCTCCTCCTCTTGCAGCAGCTTCGCTTTCTGAGTCTTGCTCAACTTCTTCCCCTTTTTGGTCGGCTTCAAACACCAAAACATTACAAGTGAGTGTTTTAAAAAAAAAAAAAAAAAAAAAAAGGGGGGACACCTCAGTATTAAATCTCTACGTGCATGGAAATGGCTTCGTTGTGCAGGGTACGCAGTGACAGTACAATCATCTGTGGCAGTGACAATGCCTTCCTGCATGTATCCTCAGTACATTTAGGTAGGCAGGTAGGTATTTACTTTATTAATCCCCGAGGGGAAAAAAAAATTTCACTACAGCAGCATACAGAAGCAATAAGATAATAATAGAAATAATAGAATAAAATAATATAAGCCTGAAGTGTAATTATGTGCTGACTGCATGTTTCTAGATACCTTTGTTTTCTTTCCCGGCTATCATCGACAGGACAAAAACATAGAGAGGCGGTTACAGGGGACATGCTTCACGACATCAGGAAAAAGAAACAGACGAGATGCTGAAGACAATAAAGCAGTAAAACACGTAAAAGCGAAGCTGCAGCACTATTCTGCAAGATAGTATCTTCAGCCTCACTTTTTATCTCTTGAAACTATTAAATATAGTTGCTCTTAAACGCTGCCGTATAAACGCAATATTATTTCAGAACATTTAGTGAAAGAAAATAGTAAAAACTCACCATGTTGAAACCCCCCCAAAATAAAAAAAAACTCTCAAGCGTCCAAGGGAACCATAGAAACCGTTGCGCATGCGCACTGGTCTGTTTTTATTTGCGACACAACGGAACGCCGTACGGCAGTGTGTCCAAGTCACCGAGCTAACCCCTGTTTTTCAAAGGAAGGACAAAGTGGAGAGGACACGTCACTTCATTTGTTGCACCGCTTAAGTAAATACGCCAACAAAAATACCGCGTGTAAATGTGAATTCACTGTTGAACGTGGTCGTTCGTAGAGCTGGTGGGAAATGTAGGGTGTTACGTGCTAACTCACAGGCTAACTATTTAGCTGTAAGTTGGCGAGCTATCAGTTGTGTTTGTGTTTGTGTTTTTTTTTGCCTGCTCTGATCTCCTGTCTCTCGTTTTCCTCTCGTTTCAGAAAGGTTGAGGGGCTCCCCTTCGTTTCTGACATGGCCAACCCTTTAAGGGGGGAGGTTATCAGGCTGTACAAAAATGTAAGTGCCTTCGTCAAAACGAGCACAAAACACAAGGTTTCAGCTGCGTCTTGTACTGATGATGATGATGATGATGATGATGATGGTGATCAGCTGATTTCTGTGTCTCCTACCAGCTTCTGTATCTCGGCCGTGAGTACCCAAAGGGAGCAGCGTATTTCCGGGATCGCCTGAAGTCATCTTTCATGAAGAACAAAGACGTGACGGACCCCGACCAGATCAAACAGCTGGTGGCCCGGGGCGACTTCGTCATCAAGGAACTGGAGGCTCTCTATTTCCTCAGAAAGTACCGGACCATGAAGAAGAGGTATTACGAACCTGAAAAGCAATAACACACACACACACAGGACTTCAATGTGAACCACAGTAGATCAATCTATACCTGTTAATACCTGATGTTGATAATATACAGTCTAAAGAAAACCCATCTCTGAGTGCCAGGAAGTGATGGTGATATATTACAGACTGTGCTTTGGCACGAAGGCGCAGTTGTAGGAAAGGACAGTGTTTCACATCTGTATGTGTGCTGATGTCATAGGTTTCGTTTCACAGCAGCTGTCAGGCCTACTTTGGCAGAATTGTAAACATTTCCTCAGGTCTGACCATCCGGTGTCGACTTTGAAATGCTCGGATCGGGACGTTTGTCGGGATTCGTAGCGAATAAAGACGCAGACAGGTGTTTGATCTGTATTAAACTGTGGAAGGGATATATTAAACTGACTGAATCGTGTACAGTGTAATGCCAGAGTTATGGACTGTATTTCAGTGTATATAATTGTAAATACATGGTCACATTTCTTGAATGAATGAATGTACATGACTATGTATCAATGCATTATGAGATTAAAAAAAAAAGCAAAAATAAGTGTTACAAAATGTACAGATTTTTTTAAAACAGCGATGTCCTGTGCCATAATAAATATTATAAAAACATGTTGTTGTTCATTTAAACTATTTCATACAGTTTGTATCCATTGCATATCAGTAGACAAAGAAACTGTCTGGCTAAAAGAAGTTAACATTCATACCCCCCCCCCCCCCCGATATTGACACCTTTGTCACACTTATGTCAGTTTTAAGTCCAAGAACTTGGCACTGAAAAAAAAATGCGAGAATATTTTGGCTTGTTCAAAAATAGTCATACAATCCTGTGTAGTGGTTCTGTGGTGTAATGTTTAGCACTCTGGGTTTTGAATCCAGCGATCTGAGCTCAAATCTCAGTGGAACTTACTGTTGAGAGACTTCTCGGATAGAGAAGTGAAATACTACTGTGATGGAAATCGTGGAGAGGAGGTGAAGAAGGCAGAGGAGACCATTTTGGGTGTCAACGCAGTGATGTTTATTGGCAGCAGCTCGGCCGAGGAGAGAGATCACAACATGTGGCGATGCCGGGTTGCTACACCTCTCTGCCTGTACTCTCCCACGGGCTCAACTATAGGAACACAATGTGTCCTTGGCTGAATACGGTCAGATATAATTAACATGTAGCAGGAACAGTTCGTTCCTGAGGACGGGGTGTTCCTTATGGGACCTTCACTCCATTCAGGGAAACAGAGGAGTCTCATAGTACGTCAGGACTAAACAATAGAATTTCCCTGACAATTACCAACACTGAATTATGTGTATTTCTTAGTATAGTAACAGTTCCGGTGAGGTGCTATTATCGTAAAAATGTTTCTTGGCAGTTTTAAGTAGAACTAAAAAACATTTAAACTGCAGACTCCCATTCTACTAACACACCTTCATTAAAACCTGCTCTTGGAAATATATATATGAAATGGGCGGCACAGTGGTGCAGTGATTAGCATTGTCACCTCAGCCAAAAGGGTTCGAATCCGGTCCTGGGCCTTTGTGTGGGGAGTTTGCATGTTCTCCCTGTGCTTGCGCGGGTTCTCTCCGGGTGCTCCGGCTTCCTCCCAACATCCAAAAACATGCACCTCAGGTTAATTGGTGGTTCTAGAAATTGCCCTTAAGTGTGAATGGTCTTTGTTTCCGTCGGTCTCTCTGTGGCCCTGGGAGGGAGACTGTAGACTGGGTTGCACACTAATCAGAAGGTTGGTGGCTCAGTCCCCAGCTCCTCCTGCCCACATGCCCAAGCGTCCCTGAGCAAGACACTGAACCCTAAATTGCTCCCGATGGTGTACCATCAGTATGTTGTAAGTCGCTTTGGATAAAAGCATCAGCTAAATGACATGTAATGTAATAAAATATATCATTTGAGCTAGCTTGTGTAGTTATCCCACAGTGTAATGGTGAGCACTCTGGATTCTGAATCCAGAAATCTGAGTTCAAATCTCAGTGGGACCCAATTTGGAGTGGAGGTACATGCTCTGTAGTGTGAAAAAAAATGTTCACCTGATCAGTAAATTTTGTGTATAACCCACTGATTTCAGGCTACTGTTACTAAATGATGCTTCATACAGATGACCATGTTGTAAACCTGTAGTTTACCTCAAAATGGAAATACCTCTCTGGCATTTTCTTGTAGTTTTGACAACTCATGGTACACATTGCAGACATGCCCTTTGTCTTTCAGGTTGAACTATTTTTATATCAATATTGTTTGGTCAAACATTCCAGTTTCTTTCTCAAGGAGTTGTCAGTTCCTTGTCCTTCCAAATATGACACTAATGACGAATAAACAACAACTGCCAGGAGTAAGATTCAACCCCACACCTCCAGGGGAGACTGCAACTTAAATACAGCGTCTTGGACCGCTTGGTTTTAACCCACTGTGACATCACCCATTGGTGTGTGAACCATTGCTTTGAAGCCTCAAGTCTGCCTTCACCAAGGTATCTTGAAGCCAATCCCTAGTGGCCATCATTGGCATTGCACTTTAAAGCACTTATGCATTGGCTTCAGTTTTCAGACTTAGAGACTCTATCCATTTGTATGCACAATCTATGATGTGCTATGATGTGGCAGCATCAATGATCATGAGGTGCACCACAGAGCAACACAGCAAATTTGTTTATTATTCTGATTTTCATTTAAAACTAACATGAAAGCATACCTTTAGAAGCAGTCCTTATTTAAAAAAAGAAAACAGTCCAATTTCTCTGCTATTTCATAAAACATTCCTAAAAATGTTCAGAACAACTATATTGGACTATAATTTGATTTATTCTGTGTATTCTGTGTCACAGAAAGCAGGATTTGTGTTGCCATTTCTTGTCACGTCAGCTTTTCTTGTTCTTCTTATGACCTGACCAAGAAAAAATACAAACCAAAAGTCAGCAGCAGTTATAAATCAGTAGCTTTGGATACTTTTTCATTCCTGCAACACTTACGCAGCCTTTGAGAAACTTGAATAGGTGATAGGACATTGTGTCTTCTTTCATTAACATAAGCTTTGGTTCTACGCTCTCCCTCCAGCCTCCTGAAATGTTCAAAGGTAAGAAGAAAAAGGTCACTCGATCGGATTTTCATACGGCAGCCAATGGCAAAAATATATGTCTTTACCTGTCAAGAGGCTGACAGCAACTCCCACACTCATAGCTACCCCAGTTCCAATGAGACTGAGGTAAAGGTAGGAAGGAGAGTGGCAACATCTGGGGGTGGAAAAAAAATAGTGCACACCACTCTGTCATCTTGTGAATATGATTGCAGCATATTGTTGAATTATTTTTAAGAATATGAATCTAAACACATAAAAAAGGAGTGAATTCTTAACATAAGTAAGTTACATAGGCCCTAATGATGGCAATGTCACGGCAGTAATATTGATCTTGAAAAATAATGAAAGGATAGACATGGACTTCAGTGCAGACATGATCCTTGGTCCTTTGGTACATGAATTTGTGTACCAAATTTCGTGGTAGTCATTCCAATAGTTGTTTTATTAAAAAAGAGTGCACCTTCTGGGGGCCATTATTGTCTGTACAAAATTTCAAGGGAATCCATCAAGTAGTTTCTGAGATATTCCAGTCTAATCTAAAGCAGTGCACCAACCTACTAACGGGCTCTCCCCAGAGCCATGCTGCTTTATCTTCGCCCATTTTTCATCTAGTGCAATCATCATCTGTTACTAACAAACTGAAGGTCTCAACGGTCACGCTCATGGACCATTTAGAATCTTTGCAGTACACAAAGTCCTTATTTCTTCTGGGAGAACTACATATTTACTAGAATGTGAAACCAGCAGAACATGGCATCCCACCTGATTGTACACCAAGCAGTCACAACAAGTACTTTATTTCAATAAATCATTCACCACAGCCAGTTACACCCTTACACGTCATTCGGTGCTGGGGCTGTGGTACTGGAGCTTGGTTCTGTTGGCAGAGGAGTGGAGGTCCAGTTAAGACTGCCAGGAGTAGTGAAGTTACAACCTTCAGTGGTCAGTGACAGAGGTCGGTTCATCTCAGGAGGGGGAGGGAATATAATTTGTCCAATGCTCACGCAAATGGCCGCAACCAACCCTAACACAAGACCTGAGGAAGCTCCCTGTGGGGAAACACGTAATATATCATGAAACTCCCTCGCAATCAAAAAAAAACATGATCAGATTATTATTCATTCACACACGTTTTTTTATATATAGATGAGCATTGAGCGATATTTAAATCAAAGTCTGGCAAATCTGATCATCTCACATCACAAATTTATGATCAAAATATTAAGCAAAAACAACAACAACAAAAACATCAGATGTTAGTTATTAGTAAGATATTTGCAATTCTCGATTTGTTTCTTTGTTGGATATTAAGATGAGAAAAGGGAATCACATAACAAAAAGAAAAAGCTGTAATGAGGGTGGGCCTACTTTGGAGTTGACAAAGGGACAGAGGACACCCAAAGAGAACAGGCCAAGTAACGGACCTCCAATGACTCCCATGATGATGCTAACTGCCTGTTTAAGGAGAAACAAATGCACAGTTCTGCCTTAAAAATGCTTAAGAGAGCTGGAGAGCCCAACACATTTTCTGCAGAGATATTCAATTATTTTGTACTGCTTATAACAAATTCTTAATTACATTGTTCTGGCTTTTGGTTGCCCACAAATTGCAATACTTGTGTATTAACAGGTGTACCCTACCTGTACCATCCCTTCCATGAATGATGCAAGTCCAGCCATGGCAATGCATAGAAGCCCATAAAACAAACCTGGAACAACATTGGTTCAAACACAGAGAGAGTTACCTGCCTCAGTCACACACCAGTATTCAATGCACAAATCATTTATCTAACGAGGAGTATATACTGCAAACAAGAAAATGCCACTTTCTGAGTGTTTTGGAGAGGATAAACAAGTTTTTATCCGATAGGTTGATGTATGGTTTAACCAGGTCCTCTTGAGTTACTGCAGCCAGAGCATTGATGGCGGAAGAAACTGTGCTGCAGTTGAAATAAAAGCAAAACCCAAGAACCATTACATTTTCAAGTTTTCAATGACAAATGCATCTTTGAAGCGCTGGTTATGTGTCATTAGTTGATACAAAGGTTGGATCAAATCAATATATAAAATACCAAACAATGATGGACAGAGCTAAGAAACAATATTTCAATACGTTACCCAGATACACAATATGCCACAGCTAAAAAATGCTAAATTTGGGCATTAAACCTAACGAGTGAAATATGAGCAATGTTGAGTATAAACCTTAAACAGGCGCTAAAGATTCCTGCAAAGAAAAGTCCCGGTAGGCCAGGGAGGTCTGTCAAGATGTCCATTACCAAATATGGCATCAGCTATAAAGAGAGAATGATAGGGATTAAGATGAGTATTTGAAATAGACATTCTTTCCTCTTTTATGTGTGTGTGTGTGTGTGTGTGTGTGTGTGTGTGTGTGTGTGTGTGTGTGTGTGTGTGTGTGTGTGTGTGTGTGTGTGTGTGTGTGTGTTTTCTATCCAGACACTGACGACCATAAATAACTGTGGTACCTGATCAGGAGCAGAAATCAGTCCAGCTGTCCAGGGGTCACAGTGCTTATAGAGGGAGTAGAGGCACAGTCCAGCAAACACTGAAGGCAACAGGATGGAATAAAGACCTAACAGGTTGATGTAAACAGCTCTGAAAAAAACAACAACAACACAACCTTGTGAAAAACATGGAAGAAATCTATAGAATGCAGGATAAACAGCATCTGCTATCACTGTATCCTGATGACGTCATAATAATTTATGATAATCAAAGTCATATTTATCTTTACAAAGTGTATGATCATGATATCTGTTATTTGCCCATCAAACTCCATCTCTCTACTAGCTTTAGTTGAAGCAGATTTAACACACTGTATATGTGCTTGTGTCACCTCTGAGTTTTCTTTACATAAATATACGATGGACCCTGAAGATTGGACTAACATTTAGCATAACATGGCACCTCCAATGCAACCAAGTATGACGCCAAAGCATGTTATACACATGTCTGTCTACTGCAGCATACTGTGTCAGTGTCACGGTTTGTTTCGCCCAAAAGCCCCATGGTTAGGTTTTGGAAAAAAAAACATGTAGTTAGACTGCTTTAGTAGGGTTAGGAAAAGATTGCTTTCAAGAAATATGTTACTTTTTCACAGACTTGAACCCCATTCAATGAGGTGAAGGTCCTGGGTTTATGCCATTGAACCACCCCAAACCTGCCTTTCAACATCAGCATTTTTGTATTTCATCAAATAACTTCCATCATATGACACTGACATGGGATACTACTGCATAATAAGTGTATTACAAATCTATGTAGAATAGTATTCTACATTCTTCTCAGTAAAAATGTGACCCACAGTCTGGCATGAGTGATGCTCTTGCAGGAAATGTATCTCTGAACCTGAGACTGGTCGGTCCCATAGACAAAAGTCCAGCCAACCGTCCCTCCGATGACGAGGGTCCAAAAAGTGTGTCTCCTCAGAGGGTTTATGTCAAAGCTATAGGGAAACATAATAAACAGAATTTTTTTATTCACTGAAGCTGAAAGTTGATGAAGTCACCTCACCTCCTGAAATATCTGTTTCCCAAAGTTGAGTTGCAGAGCTTGAATTGAATTCTTTCCATAACATTAGCAAATTCATTCTCTGGTTCTTTATTAATATTTACTCCCAGAGGTTGAGTCTTCCTCCTTCTTGTGAATCTGCCAAGATGGTGGAGACTCCTCCTTGTAAGATCACAGTCTTGATTATAGCAGACAGGTAGCCTGCAAGCATGACTCCAATCTAGAAGATGAAATGAGAGATGGGTTTGGCTTGGTTTGCAACCTCTATTCTGTTTTGGAGGCACATTTGGTTGGTTGATTTGAAAAAAGTTTGGCTAAAATCTTACAACTGTTCTAGAGCTGCAACAAGTAGTTGTAGGAAGCAGGGAAATGTAGGTGTTGTGATAATCATTTTTATATTTTCAAGCTTTTCTTTGTAATGTCTGACAGTAAACTAAATATCTTTATGTTTTGGGATGTCAATTAAAATACAAGCAATTTGAAAGTGTCCTTTTGGACTGTCAGAAATTACAGCTCATATTTCATAGACAAAATGTTTAATCAAGAAAATAATTAGCAGTTTAATGGATGGTAAAAAAAATATTTATTTGTTGAATCTCTATAGCTTTTTCTTGTTGTAGGTTATGCCTTTGAAGAAACACATCCGCCCTGTGTATCATTACGGTGCTATAAAACCACACCCTATTTCTTTCCACCCTGACACCTACCTGGAACACATCAGTCCACACCACCGCCTTCAGGCCACCCTGCATCAATGTGGACCGCAAAACAACAGTTGTACAAGCATGTCCATTCAAATCCAGTTATCCACAGTAAATGTCAAGCACATCAACAAGTTAGGAGTGCCCTATTATATTGCTACATTGCATTGATAGAGCCAGTGTGATGGGTTTTTTCTGTGACTCCCATTTGAATATAATATTTTGTCGTAACATTTGAACAAGGGATATTATCTCAAATTATTTCCTATCATCAAAGTTATTGTATCATGTAACTATTAATACCAGTGTATGGCATCTTTATGGCAGCTTGTTTGTTTGGTTTTCTGTTGAGAATCAGACATATTCAGACATAAAAATTTTAATGATTAAAGTAAGTCAATTGGTATTACAGCCAGGCTTTGGCTAATATTGGCATCTAAGCCAGCACTAGTTAAACCACGGAAGTTTATCCCTGAGTGACCTTTTATTATCACTCAGGGTTAAACTTAACTTAAACTCAGGGTTAAAGTTATTTCGGAATACATCGAAAAGTACTTTAAATGAGCATGTTGTAATTTGGTCTAATCTGGGTTTTTACTGACCAGTGTACAGTAAAGAGTACAGACAGAGGCTGTTGAAAAAATTCCAACCCACAGATTCGTACCGGCAGCTGGAGAGAGAGTAAGAGAGAGAAGACTGATTGATGATTGCCGTTAATTGTGGATGTAATTTACAACCGTGTCTGAAAACAGTGTTCACACGACTGGACAAAACCAAATACCTTTTAAGTGGCCTCATGAATCTGACTGCTGTGGACTGAAACCAACATACCTTGATTTAAAGCAAGGGATGGAACATAAATGACGACTCCACAGAAGAGGGTCTATCACAAAAAAGATAAATAATAACAACATAAATAAAGATAAAGGTTTGTAAAATAAAGACCAAAGTCCTTTAATTATTATTGGCTCTTTACTTACTGAGTAAGTGATGAAGAGTACCGTTGCTAGCAGACGAGTTGCTTTGTTAAATCGTATTTCCAGATACTTGGCAGAGACAAGACAGAAAAGTCAAATAAAATTTAGTAATAATCTTGTGTTTTATTCATATGCTAATCATCTTTTCATAACCATTTATCTCTTTGTGATAATGAGCTAATGTAGTTTTCCATGATAATTAACATTTTGAGTCATTACTAGATGAGTCCAATGCCATTAGATTTCAGACACTCATGTCGTTTTGAAGTCATTATGGTTCTTGGAGTGATGGGGGAACATTTACTCTATCAAAGTACAAATCTGAGGTGTAGTACCCTTACTTCACTGGAGAACTTCTGTTTCATGCTACTTTATATGAAGCCCAGTTCCTCTAAATTCAAAGGTAAATCTTGTACTTTTTGCTCCACTAATTCATTTGACATTTGTAGTAACTAGTTAGATTAGAAATTAAGATTTTAATATGAATAAAACATCCCAACAATATGCCATGTAGTAAACTTTTTTTTCCACTTAACCAGCTTAATCAGTTATAAAAGTTCAAACTGCCTCGTGCTTTTACCTTTGATCTCTCTTTACGATGCATACAGAAAAACAACATGTTCTTTTTCAGCTTGGTATCACGCCAATCTCCAAAATATGTAATACGTCAGACGAATGAAGGATACCGTGTCAGTGCCACTTTCTGCCTTGTCTAGGCGTGAAAAGTACTAGCATGTATGAGCAGCGTCAAAGAAGGACGTCATGTGACGGAGGTCATGTGACTAAGAACAAAGAGTGATAAAGTCCCATGTGGAAGAGGTCGTTGTTAAGTTGGATAGATCAAACAAACGACCCTCACCTGAACAACCGGTGTTCGAGTCCATCAGAAAGTGAAGGACATGGATTTATTTTTAGTAACACATTTGACTAAAGTAACATTAATTGCATAAAATTACATTTTGAATCAAAGCCATTATCTTTTACTGACCTTAATCATTGGGTTTTTGGTGTCTAACGCTCAGGCAACTTATATTTCATGCCTATAGGTGAGGCAAAACATGACACTGTCACGGTATCCTCTAGTGGACTGACCGATGTGTTACACAATTTGGAGAGATACTGGGTTGCATTATGCACAAAAGTAACAGTTTGCTATTAATTGGATACCCTCTGAAAACCGAAACAACACTCACCTCAAAAATGCTGGTGATACCCAGCCTGTAGAAGACCGGGAGAAAGACCTCAGAAGTGATTACAACCGCCAGTGTATTGGCGATACTGACAAGCACAAAGATGGCTCCGTAGTGGTACACCTACAGACAAGGGATCTTTTTAGTTGAAATCAGCAAACACAAAATAACAACACAAACAATAATGGGCAATGACATGAAAATACAGGGTTTTATTGTAATTGAAAACAATTTTGTCTGGGTGGCACCATATGCTGCTCCAAAACCTGCAGGCCTATATATCATTCAGCATTAATGGCTTGCTGATAACAAGCTGAGTGGTCCTACTCCTCTTTAGCACGGAGCACACTGCATCCATGATTTAAAATTTTGATTTGTCAGACCACAGGACAGTTTTCCACTTCGCCTTAGTCCATCTTAAATGAGGTCGGGACTAGAGAAAGCATCGTTGTTTCTGGATCATGTTTATATAGGGCTTCTTTTTTGTGTGGTCAAGTTTTAACCAGCATTTGTGGATATGGCAAAGAACTGTGTTCACAGACAATGGTTTTCAGATGTGTTTCTCAGCCCATGCAGTGATTTCCACTACAGAATTATGTCTGAATATCACAGTCATCCAGTAGGCTACTGGTTTTCGGCCGTGTCCCTGTAGATATCTCCGGATTGTCTGAATTATTTGTATAATATGATGTACTGTAGATGATTAAATCCCTATATTCTTGGCAATTTTACATTGAAGAACATTATTCTTAGATTATTGCACCCTTGTTCCATTTTTTTTTTTTAAATGCTGCAGCCAACAGTTTCAAAATGAGCAAATATTTTTTTCAAAAACAACAAAATGTCTTTGGTCTATTTTCAATTGAATATGGGTTTACATGATTTGCAAATCATTATATTCTCTATTTATTTACAATTTATACAGCGTCCCACTTTTTTGGAAACAGATTTGTCAATCAACTTAACATATATTTTCATTCACCTTAGAAGAAAGTAGTATTTAATCTAATATTCTTCATTGTAATTGATGCGTGGTATTCATCTCAAAAGCTAATGAGCCCAAAGTGACAGGGTCAAATACAACATGTTCCACAATTCAGGGCCAATACTGAACTTATTTCTGTTCAGTGAGCATGAATCGTGGGATTTCAAGTGGAGACAGATTTCTCTACTAGTGCATACATCTTCAGTATCTGTTTGCTTTGGAAAAACTACACAAAACAAGACATTTGTTTTGTGTTTAACCAAGATTCTTGAGTTTCCTCTGCAATTTTGCAGGGTCATGACCCTAAAGAACATATAAACTTAAAAGAAATGAGATGAACTTTAAAAAAAAAAATTATGTTTGACAAACGTCTCCCTGTGTTTCAAATTCTTAAAGAATGTTAACGTGCAGTGAAACACCTCAACAAAGAAAGTCAGCAACAAGGGAAACTGCAGAGAGAATGATTTTTAACTTCAGTCTAAGGTCAAACTATTGTCGCCTTACCTCGACTGGGATGGCCAACATTGTGACAGATGACATGAAGCTGACAGCCAGGGACATGGAAACAGGCAGGGCAGTCAGTTGTCGGCCCCCAGTTAAAAAGTCACTGGAGCTTTCTCGTCCTCTGCTGGTCCAGGCATAAACAAATCCAATGGCAGCCGACACCACCAGCATGAGAACAAACACCACATAGTCTACTACAACAAAGGAGCCTGTTCTCAGTGAGTCCCCTGACATTTTGTTGGAATTCAAAGCAAATCTAAAAATGAAAATCTTGGTCATTCAAACTGGTCAGGAAGTCTTCTACGAATCACTGGAAATCTCGGCACATCAACCATAAATAATCAACTTTGTGTGTCGGGGTGTGAGTGTGGGTGTGGGTGTGTTTTAAACTTTCTAATTCAGCCCATAAATTAAACATGCTGAGTATAGCAACTGATTGACAGATTAAAACTCACACGCACATTAAATAGGTAAAACATTATCGGGAGGTCATCCTTCCTAGGTTATGTAATGAAATAAATAAAGAACACTTTTTATAGTTTTATGGGTGTCACTGCAAACAAAGACAAAGGCCAGATGGCACAAATTGTCACAACAAAGTTTACACACATCCAGCCTGCAAGAGGGACTGTTAAAAAAAAAAGAAAAGAAAATATACAGAATTTTAACATGCATTTACAATCATAAGATTTATTTTTTTTCATATATATTTTTATGTTATGGAGAACAAAAATATATCAATCCATCCTTTTATATTTTAAATGGATCTTGTGTGTCACTGCACCGATTATGTATTTTGGGTGGGAAGGGATTTGTTTACTTGGTGTATTTATTTACTTTGTTTTATTTCATTTATTTGCGTATTTTTCTTTCTCAAGTTGTTATGTCATTTTCTGCAATGTTTAATGTTATGCGTTCTGCACGTTCTCTTAAATTGTTAAAACTTTTGAAAATAAAATATTCCAAAAAATTACGGCTGGATGGGTTGCAGGTCATGGCAACGCCATTCACATTCCTATACCCCGGGTTAGTTGTCAGTCTTTGGACTGTGGGAAGAAGAGACATGGCAGAACAGGCAAGCTGCTGAGAGTAGTTGAATGGATCTTCTTGCAGTAAAGCAACAATTTGCAAACAAAAATGCAGCACAAATTTAAATTTAAAGCAAATTAAAATGCATAAAAAACAATCTATCCACAAAATTAGGTGAAAATTATTCACATTTCATGGAGAAACACTGCCTTTTGTTAAGTCCAGGTCAATATCATAGAAACTAGGATTATTGTTGCCAAATTTCTTATCTCTGTCCCTTTTTAAGTCGAGTTTTCCTTTTCGTCTCATGACCTGAATTGGGGTGAACATAAAACAGAAGTTCAGGCGCTGTTATCAGTTTATCGGATATGATAAATTGGTTTACTGCTGCAGTACTTACTCTGTCTTTAAACAACTGGAATAGGTAATAAAGACTTGTGTCCTCTTTTGTTAACATGAGCTTTGATTCAATCTTCAGCTTCCAGCCGCCTTAAAAAAAAACACAAAACACAAGCATCAAACACCTTGGTGCTCATTAGAAAACAGGTCAGCATGATCTGATTTATTATAATTAAAGGTCTGCATTCAGAAGGATGTTACTGACCTGTAAACAGGCTGACTACCAGTCCCACAATCACAGCAATTATGGTTCCAATTGGACTGAAGTAAAGGTAGGACAGAGAGTACCAATCTGCCAGCACAGGTCTGGTGGCAAGAAACAATGGACCATATTTATTACATATGTTTAAAAGCAAATACAAGGAGTATATGAGCAAAATTTTGAAACTTCTCTTCCTCACTGTTCTCATAATAATAAACATGACAGGTTTAATTCTAACATACAAACATATAATCAATCCCAGTTGCTTACTTGCTATCGATGTACACGGAGGCCGTGGAGGTCGAGCTTGGTTGTGTTGGCAGAGAAGTGGAGGTCCAGTTGAAGTTGTCTGTCATGGTGAAGTTGCAACCGTCGGTGGCCAACGACAGAGGCCGGCTCAACTCAGGAAGGGGAGGGTATATCTGAGCCCCAATGCCCACCCAAAGAGACACAACCAGCCCTGACACAAGACCAGACAAAGCTCCCTGGAAGACATTTTAATCAGTAAAAACAAGGACAATAAGGTAGGAATGGTATATGTTTTGAAGGGGTGGTTAACAAGCTAGGATTTTGATCTTATGAGGACATACAGCACGTAGATATATTCTAGACTTGGTCATTTTAGAACTGATTGGGCAGACCCCAGGAGAAAGATTCATTTACAATCTTAAGATGAATAAAACAAAAGGACTACAGTGAAATGAGGACAGACTTACCTTGGAGTTGGCAAATGGACAGAGGATTCCCAAGGTGAACAGGCCAAGCAAAGGACCTCCAAGGATCCCAAATATACTGATAACTGCCTGTATATTGGGAAACACAACTCCTGGAGTAAGTTGCAGACTTCCTTCTTATCATAAATCATAAACCCCTGGTAGTGTTTTGCAAGAGCCCACAAAATTTTGTATAATTAACAATTGCATACATGGTGTATTATTTTTGCTCTTTGACTGAGCAGACTATGAAGCTTGGGTAATAAAAGATCAGCCCAGTCATACCCTTGTCAGTCCACCAGAGGATGCTGTGTCAGTGTTATGTTTTGCAATGCCAATACATGAAAAGTGCACACGTGTATGACCAGAACTGAAGAAGGAAGTCAAGTGACGAAGTACAAAGAGTGATAAAGACTCCATAGGGAGCAGAACAGGTGTCGTTGGATGGAACAAACACGAGACTTTCACCCAGGACACTGGTGTTCAAGTCTGTGAAAGCAGTTAAAGCAGAGTATGAAGCTTCTGTACAAGAGTGGATCAATAAGATCAGAGACTGCTCCAGTTTTCAGGAAACGGAGCGCAGCACTGTGATGTGCACGGCGCACAGAGAAGATGTACCCTTGGTGAGTAAGTACTCCAACTTTTGTCACTTGATCCAAATCAGCAGTGGTGCGTTTGTAATTTTTTACGCCCCTGAAACTTGAGCAGAGAGCACACCAAAGCTTGTGACAAATTATTAGGGAACAGAAAGAAATAGCAGGGAGTCACTCCAGTGAGTAGAGGTGGTGGGCTGCAACAAAATGTATTGTTGAGGGTGAGAAACTTGTGCGTTTTCAATGCGCTGTGAGCGGGCACATTGTCATGTTGGTGTCATCGCACCACAGTTCAGGTCGTTCGCATTGAATGTTTCACCTCATACTCCCTCAGTGCTGTGCTTTGTTCATGTGCAACAAGGACAGTCTCAGAACTTAATGATCCACCCTTGTATTACCTCATCCACTCTACCTGCAAGATCCCTCCCATGAGTGAGGCAAGTCCAGCCATGCCAATGCATAAAACCCCATATAGGAGACCTGCAGTGGGGGAAAAAAAAGAAGAGATTTTAATCCTTAATCGCTACCTAACAATTAAACTACATGAGGACTACCCACTTACTCGTTCCTTTTGAGATCCAGGACAGCTGTTTCGGAGACATGTTACTGTATGGTTTGATGATGTCCTCCACTGTCACTGCAGCCAGCGCATTGATGCTCGAAGACACTGTGCTGGGGGTTGAAATAACAGCAAACACACAGGAAATCATCATCATTACCATCATACAACTACAATGCATTTACAGATAGCATTCATTGCATTGTAACCAACAACTATGAAACATTTGAAGTTCTCAATGTGGATCTGTTGAGAGTGATACCTATAATGTAAAGTATTAACCTCAGAGATCCACTATATGCTGCTGCAACAAACAGTCCAGGAATGCCAGGATAGTTTCCCAAAGTGTCCATCACCAAATATGGCATCAGCTGCAAAGGAACGATGATACTGGATTAACATAAATGATCAGGAAGGTTGGTGTCTCAATGATTCTGTACAAACACCATCTATACATGCATACACAACCCTGGAGTACATTTTAAAAATGTAAGTTGCTGAATGGGGGCCATTTTAAAAGAGCTCTTTAACATGTGTTGAACTTTCTAAAATGTTTTTTAAAGTCATTTTTAAATTCAGTTGGACCATTGGTATCTCACACGTACATACAAAAAGCACCATGTTTACATGTTTAAACCCTAGCAAAATATGGGTTATTGGACTGATGGAACTTTATAGTAGTGCGGACCAGTTTTGGTTAAAACTCTTATTTATTGTTTTTAGGGTTAGGGTTAGAATGAGGCTTGGGTTAGGGTAAAGGAAAGGCTAAGGCAGGGGTCTCCAACCATATACTGCATGGTTATTTTCACTAATATAACTCTCTAATGTACCTGATCAGGTGCAGAGACCAGTCCAGTGGTCCATGGGTCACAGTGTTTGTAGACTGAGTAGAGGCACATTCCTGCAAACACCGAGGATAGTAAGATGGACCACAGGCCGATCAGGTTGATGTACAAGGAGCTGAAAAAAAGAAAGAAACACACAGAAAGGGCTGTAAAATGGATTTAAATGTGCAGTGTAATATCTTTATTTCTAATACAGTGTATTTATTTAATGTACCACTGATCACTTGGCAATGGTTATCATTGAGGAGCCAAAACATACAGGGTTTGTTGTTAAAGGGCAACTTACACCATCCCATCTGTCCTGGTAATCGTTTTGTAGCCAGGGTAAAAATATGGAATAATATAATAAATAGTTTGTTGAAGAAAAAAAACGGTGTATTTTATTTAGTGTGTTTTAAAATGTTAAGTTTATAAGAATGTTAAAAATGCATTTATCTATTTTATGTTTCCTATTATGATTTTTTTTTTTTTTTTTTTTTGGGGGGGGGGGGGTTTGTGTTTAAAGCAGCTAAAGCAGCTCGGGTTAAATTGCTTGTTAATTGCCTGACGTGTGTGGACATGAGAGCGAAGCGGTGTTTTTAGTGTGGTTTGTCGAGGTTGGGCAGAAAAAAATCAGGGCAGTGGCTAATTAACAAAAGGGACGGACTGTGGCCTGCTGCTATCTGACCCGGCTCCACACAGTGGTTTCGTCTAGACTTCTTTCGACCTGGAAACGAGAGACAACAACTAGATAACGCGCTGAGATCCTCCGGCAAAGCTGGATAACCACCGAACTCTGTGAATATGCTCATCTGCTGCCGTCCAGCTCATGGCCCCGTGGCCTGTGTACTGGCAATTATTTTATGTTTATTATTTTTCTATTTAAATTTGGCTTTAAATTAAAGTAAGACATCACTTTGATTGATTTTAAAACTGTTTCTGTGTGTGTTTATTCCATAGACTGTATATAAAAGTGGCTTCCGGGTCTGATAAAGGAGGCAAATGCAGAAGTGCCTGAAACTGCGATACCACCAAAGGCCGCTAGGGGTTGGCTCCAAAAAGCCTCCCGAGTCCGTGGACTCCCTTTTGACTTCTTCTCATGAAATACAAATTAAATACATGTTTTACACAACTTATTTCGGTGTTGCCAGCCAAAAAGTCCTTCCTTCTTTTTTCAGTTTTAATTCAATTAAAATAAATAACTCAGGGGCCCATCTAAATATATAGAAGGTAGATACCCAATCATGATACCTTCATTTGTTACCAATTCATCTGCCTATTTTGGAATATTTCAAAATGGTGTAACTTGAATATTTTACGAACTTTCTCTTACTTTCTCCCAACCTTTTGCAGTGTATTGCAAGCTTCATATTCAAACTGTTTATATACAAAAAATATATATACAAAATAACATTATGTTGGCATGTGAATACACTGGAAATATCTGTCCAGAATGAACAAATCACTGTTCCTGAAAGTTTTCCAGAAATGGAGTTTGTACAGTACATCTGCAACTCACAGTCGGGCATGAGTGATGGTCTTGCAAGAGATGTATCTCTGAACCTGGGCCTGGTTGATCCCATAGATACTGCTCCACACGAAGAACCCTCCAATGGTTATAGTCCAAAAAGTGTTTCTCCTCAAAGGGTTTGTATCAAAACTGATGAAATAGAAAAATAGTAAAGTTTCAATTTCTATGAAACTTGAAGTTAAAAGTTTTTTATTCATTGCCAGAAATTGTTCACCAGGTAGTTTAGCTAACATCTAACCAACACTATTCACAACTATAAAAGTATAAAGACTAGTGGCAAACTGGGAAAGGTTTATGTCTAAGACTATATACTGTATGTCCATCATTTCATCTTGAATAGCTTTTTATTGGTCCTGTTTAAGTGACCTTATTTAACAGAGTTCAAAGAAGCCTGAACATAAAAATTCTTCAGGTTGAGCAACATTTGGAGAGCACAAGTTGATAAAGACATCCGGGACACTCAGGGCGCCAAAGAGTACACCTTTTGTGTACTCCTAATTTGCACAACATTAAGCCATGTAGGGAGACCGTCACAACAAAAAGCTTGAATGTCTCAGCAGCCTAATCACACCAGATTGTTTCTTGTACTCTATTATTGTAGAATTATCAACCCACAAAATGCCTGTTGCGGTAACAACGTGAAAATTGTCGCTACAACGTGTGCGGCTCCTGTAGCTCTCCTGCTGAGATTTGTATCTCCTCCTTTTATTAAACAGCCTTATAACTTCATGTTACAATAGAAACTCACTCCCAGAAGTTGAGTCTCCCTCCCTGCTGAGAATCCGAAATGATGGTGATGACGCCGCCTTGTAAGATAACACATCTGATGATGACAGCCAGGAAGCCCGTGAGCATCACACCAAGCTGGAGGAGAACATGTTCGATTTTAAAGTTTTAAAACTTTTGCTAAAATTAGTTGCACCTAAATTGCTCGACAAAGATACTGTCTTGAACACAAAATACAAAACATGACAAAACAACTTCATTTTGATATTGGTTTGTATGAAAAGGGATCCCTGATTTAATCAGTTTAACTCTAAATTCCTTCACTAATCTGACAGATTTGTGTTAAAAGTACCAGAAGAACCACTTGTTGTGTTATTTTTGTCATTCAGAAGCCTACCTGAAACACATCTGTCCACACCACTGCCTTCAGACCACCCTGGAAACACAAACAGATGTTGTATCCATTGAAAGTTTTGTCAGTGATGTCAAAACTTGACATCAAATTTAAGAAGTTTACTACATTTTAATTTGGTGCACAGACACTCGTGCAAATTGTGTTACATACCACTGTGCAGTAAAAGGTGCAGACCACGCCTGTTGAAATGACTGCACCCCACAAATCCATACCAGTCACTGCAGAGACAGAGAGGGGGGCGCAGCTTTCAACCACTGGTCACCCGACCGGGTAAAACCAAGTAGCTTTAAGTGCCCTCATGCAGGAATGTTTCGTAAACCTGACGACTGCAAGCTGAAGCCAACATACCTTGGTTTAAAGCAAGAGCTGGAGCATAGATGACAATCCCAGTGTAGAGGATCTGTGACAAAAACGAGAAATAATACCATAAAATTATCCCCCAGGTGACAGATTTGTTGTTTTAACCACAGAAGTCAAAGCTCTGTAATTATTTGTTGACCGGCTTCTTACTCACTGTCTGAACAATGAAGAGCACCGTTCCCAGCAGACGAGTTGCTCTGTTGAAGCGCAGCTCCAGATACTTGATACACCCACAACATATTCGAACAGATGATATAAAACTATCAGAAAGATTCTATATTTTATCATGACAGTCCATTAGTTCAAGTTTGGCATAAGAATTAAATAAGTTATCACATCCTATTATGACAAATCAACCACTAGCCTCTACGTTTCCTTATTGGAGAGAAATACATCAACAGAGCTGAGAAATCAAGAAAAAAGAAAAAACACGTGAATTTCACATGTGCAAAAACTCGTGATAACATTTCACCATGTAAAACATGTATTTTGCCCATTGGAAACCTGGTTTTGGAACATTTTCATGATGTAATATGTGTAGATTAACATGTGAAAACTTTTCCACATATTTTCCCCATGTTATCATATGTTGCAACGTGTGGTAAACGTGTCATATATGTGATCACCTGTGTCCAATGTGATAAATTGTGAAACTCGTGTTTTTTTTTCTGTAAAAGTGTTCCAGACACCGGTAAGCAACATTTTAAACTTGAAGACCACACTCTACAATATTATCGTAGCTTACATCCCAGCAGATGTCTCCATCTCAGTCCATTTATCTTTACGTACCTTTATACTCCATTTCGAAATAGTTTTTGGTGGCATGGCATTCTCTTCCTACTCCATGGACGTGCCATCATTCAAAGTATGTATCACACAAAGTATTGTGTCATCATTCAGTATCATTTTCACCAACCCCGACACCAACATTTTATATTCACATTAAGACAACAGAAGTCAAAATAAATGTACTTTAAATGACACATCACACCAACACTGATCTGATAACCAAACCACACACCTCATACGTGCTGGTGATGGCCAGCTTGTAAAAGACTGGGAGGAAGACCTCAGATGTGACCAGCATCACCATTACATAAGACAGAGCATAAAATCCAATGTTGGCTCCGTAGCGGTATACCTACACAGGGATAATATGAATTAGTTTTCTTTTTTATGATTCTGGTAAAGATATCTGAAGCAAGTTACAGAGCAAAGTTTACGTTCATGACTTTTGCTATATTTGTCCCTTGTCTGCGGTTACCTTACCTCGGCCGGGTTGGACAGCACTGTGATGGCTGACATGAAACTGGCCGTCAGGGACAGAGACACAGGCAGTGCCGTCAGTGCGCGGCCCCCCATCAAGAAGTCCCCGGAGCTCCTGTGGCCCCTGTCCGTCCAGGCGTAGTAGACCCCAACGGCAGCCGACACCAGCAGCATGAGAGCAAACACCACGTAGTCTGCTGCTGCAAAGGAGCCGGATGCCACAGAGTCCCCTGACATCTCAGTGGAAGTCAAACCAACAAAAAACGAACTTAGAAAAAGTATTCAGAAAGTTTCTGACGTTATTGTCCCATGTGTTTTGTTCTCAGGTGCAGGCAGTCCTCTGTGGATAAATGGAAGTCCTGGCACATCAGCTTCTCACTCAACACTGAGCTGAGAGCAGGGCACAAACCGTGTGTGTGTGTGTGTGTGTGTGTGTGTGTGTGTGTGTGTGTGTGTGTGTGTGTGTGTGTGTGTGTGTGTCTGTGTGTGTGCGCGTGTGTTCATGCGTGTATGAGAGAGAGAGAGAGAGACTTCCAGAAAGGTAAAGTGTAGCGACCGAGACATATTTGTGATATCAGCTCATTCTACCACAAAATATATATTTTTATTGGAGATAAAGGTTTAGCTGAATTTCAGGAGCAGGACCACGCCTCAACCACTCCCCCACTTCCGGCCACACTCCTATAAATATCCACCCACTCTAGACCTCGGCCTGTTCACGTTTTCTTGTTAAACCGTTTCACTTATGGTTATCATGTTTCATAGCCTTTATCCTTCCGTCCCACATGGAGATATCGGGGATCTGCAAGGCCCGGGAGCCGCAGTGGATCCTCGACTAAGCCTGGTTCCTTTTATACTTCAGAGCAGTTCTAATCACCTTGGGGATTAATCCTGACTACTTCTCCGGCCACTCCTTTCGCATAGGGGCAGCCGTGCGGCACTGTGTCAAGCAGAGGAGTCCCAGACCACCTCATCAAGGTCATGGGCCGCTGGTGTTCCCAAGCCTACCAACTTTACACCCGCCACGGCTTCGACGACCTGCGCAAAGGGCAGGCAGCCTTGCCGTCTTAGGATGGCTTCTTTTGGGGATCTGCAAGGCCCGGGAGCCGCGGTGGATCCTCGACTAAGCCTTCCCCCAAACCGCGAAACTCTCACCCTGGCTTAATCTCCCCCAATCAATGAAGGTTCGCCCCCAGCCGAGGCGGGGTCCCAGCTAGTGAATGAACCTTATGCTTGTCATGTGTACAGAACAACATATTGACAATAATTGTGTTTTTTATAACTACTTTTGCACTTGTATTTAAATGGTGTATTTAAAAATATTGTAATAAATAAATGAAAACAAAGGAGGAAGAAGCAGTGCACAATGTACATATTGTTTCTACTGACTGACCAATTTAAAGTTCAAATTGTGTCATAAATTCAAAATTTCTGAAAAATATTTTGAATTCTCTGTGGTTTATCAAGGTTACCCTTTTTCTGTGTAGGACAAATATTTCTGGACACAGGAAGGAAGCATTTGTGTAATCTGTGAATTCTTTGATTTTATGACAGGGGGCTTGAAAGCTGTTAGACAGGATTCCTGAGACTCCAATTTCACTTAGATAAACATATAAACATAATAAATAAACACAGAGAGCATTTTACAATTACAACTTTGCATTTAATAAATAAGAAATAAAACAGACATTTGAGCAGATCTTTAGCATCTTGGGAGAAAAGGCACTGTTGGAGATGGTATGAAGATGAATTCTATACATGCTATGGAAGTTATTATAAACAAACAAAGAAATCAAAAGTCTCTTCAAGTTGACGTATTTTTTTTTGTGAAGAAGTAACTGAGTGCGGAATAATGTGGGCAAGTTGCAGGCCAACATGGGAGGAGGTCGAAGGTGGAGGATCCGGCTTTGAGCTTTAGGCAGGAGCAGTTTGATGGAGCTGGAGGTGACGGAGGTGGTCTGTCAGAGAGGTGGGGGTGGAGGTGGCAGTACATGTCTCTGGCATGCTTTTGGGATTTGAAGTAACGGAGGTGAGGATGTGAGAATGGGGGTTTTGATAGAGGCTTGCGATGCTGCTGCTGTTGTCAGTTCTAGTTCTTGGGTTTTGTATTTGGGGGCTTCCCAGGCTGTGGTTCTAGATAAATATCGACGTCATACAGGGGAGGATAGACTCCGACCCCGTATGATACTTCAGTGTGCTCAAGCCCGTCCTCGTTGACTGATGTTGTAATCTTGGGGCGATTCAGTCTCTCCCACAGCTTCTGCTTGATGCACCGTCCCAGATCTAAACTGTACGGACGAGGCCGGCCACTGTTGTACCTGTGGGACGTGGAAGAAACAGAATTTGCATTGTAATAATACTACATGTGATGAAAACTGAGTGATCATCTTTAAAGTGACTTGACAAATGTGATGATGATCTGATTCAACATAACATACTTGAGCCTGTCATCGACCACTTCATGGTAGATTTTCTGGAACTCCTCCACTGAGTAGTTGTGAATTGTCACAGGACTGTCTGGGTTTACAGCAGGGGAGTTTTGCTGGCTGCTGGAGGGCTGGGCGCTGGGAAGCAGATTCAAGGCCACTGGCAGGTCTTCAGGTGGGATGGGAGAACAAAGCCTCTGGACAGGATCGTCAGGGTTTACAGGAAGGATTTCCTCGATATCAGCCGTGGAGGACTGGGAGCTGGGCAGCACAGTTGAGGCCACTGGCAGGTCAGTAGGTTGGATGGGAGACTTGTGGACCAATTTCAGCTCTGGAGGTTCAACATAAGCATGGGACGGATGGGATTTAGAGCGCCGCTTCCTCTTCTGGGGAGGGTTGGCAGTCAAAGCAGAGGGCTGAGGCCTTGATGTCAAATTCGACACCTGGAGAAGGTCATCAACACATAAGAGGATGTTAGACTTTGACAAATTCCTTTGACAAACAACACTTTATCAATTTTAGGAGAGAAAAATCTACTCAAGCTTTAATACAAGAATGATAAAAATTTAAATAATCTCTGATCTACAAAGAAAAGAACAGTTTGACCTTATTGTAAAAAAAATGTCATCCAAATGTCTAACCTGGTAGTTCTTGCAGCATGGACACTTGCTGCAGACATTACCATCTGCCTGTTGTGCACAAACCCTGCTGCTACTCCTCAAGTCAATTTGGTCCTCCAGGTGAATGGGTGCTTCAGGCTGAAACATAAATACACATTACAATGAGGCTCCATACATTGTAACATCATAGGAACTCGTATAGATTTCATTACACCATTTCCTGCAAAGCCCTTATCACTGTAAACAAATGTCCAATTAAATTACTAAAATTTTATATTTTATCAAACACTTTATGAAAATATAAAGTTACATCACGACTTTACGTTCACAGTGCTGTATCTTTTATGCACATTTTGTTTTTTTGTTTTTTTATTGAAGAAATATATAAACTGAGTACTGATTGAAATGAACAGAGTGAATCATGACGGTAAACTAATGACCTGCTCCAACAATGAATATAACTTACACATATCGGCCTGAACAGATACCTGTTTTCACAACAATTTTACCATATTGATATTTTTTCTGTATTCTGTGAGCCTGTTTGCAATGGATCAATAAACTTGCCAGGTTCTCAAACTCTCAGTGGTAAAATACCCCCAAAAAAACCACTATATTCAAATCTCACATTCTCCATGATGGAAGTTTGGTTTGTTGCTGTCGTCAGTTTCAGTGACGATCAGGATCAGGATGCAAGAAGCTCTCAGTAGACGCGCTCTTTTTTCAGAAATTGTTGAGGAAACTTGTGAAAGTGTTGACCGGTTGATGTTTTGTATGTTCTGGAATGATGATAATCATAATGTGAAGTGTCACATAGCTGCCATAGCAACCCTGGAATCCTCCAGTTCTGTTTACATTCAGCTCACACACATAGATATTACCTTAACCCTGAACCACATATTGTATTGAAATATTCCTCTTTCTCTTCAGTTTATGTTTTCACAATCAAATTACTGATCAAAATGTCATGAAATACAGCTTTTAATGTGTTATATTGCAGCCTGGTATGTATTAGTTCATGAGTTTTATCAATAAAGTAGTTCACGTCATTAATATGCCATATAATCTGGATTTATTCACATTTAACCCATAAAAACATTTGAACAAGTCTCCATCAGACCATCAGACACAGACCTGACACATTTTACTCATAATCTGAAAGTAAATACATTAATATTAATTATTTTCAGTTTTGTCAAGTGTATTATTATAAGGACTTTTTAGTTTGTTCTTTGAATGCAATGTCTCACAATACAATGTTTGTAATAGTAGAATCATTGTACGCATAGAAGCACTGATTTATATGTGTGCTGTCTCAGATATAAACACACAAAACACATAATACAGGTAAAATTAAACAGACTTTATTGTACCATCAGTATCACAACAAAGTTCCTACTTAGAACAGGCAAGAGGAGTCCATCCTTACACACATCATTTCTACTGACTCACCAAATTTAAATTAAATTATGCAACAGATTTAAGATAATATTATAGTGACATAGTGTATGAGACAACTGTGTCTTATACACTGGGTAAATCATGGTGAATACTTCCTTCATCTCCAGTGCTTCTGAAGTGTGTGATGGAGCTACTGATGAGAAACACACCTGGGAAATTTTATAAAACTTAGCAGAGCAGGTAAAAAAGTGAAAAAAAAAAAGGAGACAGTTGTGTGAATTGTGATTTTATAGATGATTTGATGAATGGGGGAAAAGGTTTTAAAAGGTGTGAGACTGGATTTTTCTGGATGTAGAAGTCATTTTGGGATAAATGGCTGTACGGCTGCCAGCTGGACTGCAGTCTGTCAAAATCCTGTTGAAATGAAACACAAATGTCACAACTGAATAATTGTTATTGTTGTATTCATTTTTCATCATCCTCATGTTTGTTATGATGATAAGACCATGTTAGTTTCAAGGGCTCTAAAATGTTTTTGATAACATTGTTATAAACAAAAGCATACAAAGAACTGGTGACTGTTCGAGTATCATGGCAAATTACGCGATCAAAATCACTGTCGGAAGTGGGATTCAAACCTGCAACTCAATGGGAAACTGCAACCTGACGCAGCTCCTTGACACCTGACAGTCTGCTTAGCCACCCTGACCATGTCACAGTCAGAGGTCGGTCATAAGGACCGAGTGACCAAAGTTTAATAGCGAAACCTAGAAGGAGTAACCCCTTTTCCTACAGTAAATGTGTAATGTTGCTGAAACAGCATTTTAGCATTTGAGCTATGTTCTCAATTTCGATTGAATGAATGATCAGTTATGAACATATTCTACCTGTAACCTTAAAATCAGGTTCCACTGAGATTTGAACTCAGATCACTGGATTCAAAGTCCAGAGTGCTAACCATTACACCATGGAACCACAATGTCAAACAAACCACACCACTGAGTTAACATTTTGGTTCCAAAAGGTAGCTTGTAACAAAGCTGTACTAAGTGCTTTGACTTTGAGCAACAATCAAAACACAGGTTGCAAGTACGACAACAGCTTCAGTATCCGGAGATGTGCAAGTTAACTTTGTCTACCTATAATCCCTCTGAAAATCAAGTTGTAATGATAGATTTAAAGTTCTGCGTGCTCACCATGATGCCATTTTTGGCATTATTGGATGACTTGTTTCAAAGCCCAGAGTGCGAACCATTACACCGTGCATGTCACCATGCTTTGGTGTGATACAGTTGTATAAAAACTTTCAAACCCTTACCTCTAAAGCAGCCTAATACTGCTCAGCCATCCTGACCATGTCACAGTCACAGGTCGGTCATGAGGGCTGATTGCCCAAACTTGTGTTCACGCCACATAGCTCATTTGCATATTTGCTGTTGTATGCAGAAACATGTAAGTCACAGTGTTGTGTTTTGGCCTGATGAATGAACATCATCAGCTTTCAACATGCCCAGATAACACTCTCTCTTTGACTTGTAAATAACAAGGTTCCACTGAGATTTGAACTCGGATCACTAAGTGATAACCATTACACCATGGAACCACTATAAAAGTGTCAGACTTTTTTTTTTTTTTTTTTTTACAATTTCCTACATGACACACCTAAATATTGAAATTAGCTGGAGCTTATTCTTTATTATTTTTTTTTTTTTATAGAAATTAAAGTTATGCGTAGCAAGTAAAATACTCTGAATAAACTTTTTGTTGTTGTTGTTGTTGTTGTCTGTGTTTATTTCTACTTTATTCAAACAAATGGAGTGCTTTTTTTTTTTCTTCTGGTTTAGCACAATGACTTGTCCCAATCTCAGGTCCTCTTGAAGAGGTACCCTCTGTTGGAAGTCTGTCATACATGTTTACCAGCCTACAGTCTCTATGGTAGTTTTTTTTTTTTTTAACTTTCTTTATTAATTAATTAATTAAATTTAATAATTATTTCATTCATTCATTTATCCAAACAAATCAGCCTAAACAACCAAGGAGGGTGAGACGCGAGGCCTCAAACGAAGGCGGAAGTGTAGGGAGGTTACTTCTCTCGCCTTTTTTCTCCTCTTCGCTCCTCTTTGGTTTCACCACGTGGAGCGCAACATGTGTTTTTTTCTCTTCCCATGATGCCTTGTTCAACATGGCGGCGTCCCGGTATCGGCGTGTGTGTAAACAGTCGTAACATCAACTGAGAGAAAAAGACAATTTGCGGGTTTCACGACTCGTTTGAACCGCACGCGGATCTAAATACAGTTGTTGTCTTTATCACGCGCAGCGAGGCAAAGATGAAGATCAAATCCAAGTCTTCGTTCCACAAATCCGAGAACACCTACAGGGTACGAGTCGGCACGCACACTGCAGCGTGATGCTGAGAGAGGAGCAGGGAAATAAACCCCTTTTTATCCGTGCAGTTCGTCACTTTAACAACCTCGATGAAACTCATAACATGAAAGGAAATGGATGTTCTTTTGTTACGAGTTTCTGGGGAAAAATAACATTTCAAGTGAAGTAGATATATATCTGATGGTTTGTGTGCAGCCTGCTGCAGAGTTTGAAATCCTTTTCAATTGTTTGTTCCAGTTTCTCACTTTCGCTGAAAGACTTTCCCACGTTAACATCGACGTCATCCATCGTATTGACAGGACTGGATCTTTTGCGGAGGTTTGTGCACCTTTTATAAGTCTCCTCTTTTGTACTCCTGTTTGTCTGCCTCAGATTGGTGATTTATTTTTTTTTGTTTTGTTCCTTTTTCAGGAAGTAGAAACATACTTCTCTGAAGGACTGACAAAATGGAGAGACCTGAACTTAACAGAACACTTCAGTATGTGTGAAGACGAGCAGCATCATTATCTGTGTGTTATGAAACCTTGAGGGAAGATTTGTGTTTTCCCGGCTCATGTCAATCCGATGTCTTTCCTTCGCAGCGGCGTTTTTGAAAGAGGTATCCAACAAGAGCCAGTCATTCAACCTGCTGGTTTTCCACCAGAAGTTCATAGTGGAAAGTCTGAAGACACACCTGGCTGTCAAGAACAGTCTGGCCTACCAGCCCCTGCTAGAGTGAGTGTTTTACAGTCTGTGTCTTTATCAGAGGAATGAGTTGTTGTGCAGTTGGTCCCCACGCTTTTTGGGATTTGTTTATGTTGTTGTTGCTTTAAAGGTCCTATATTGTATGAATGCAGACTTTTTTAAAAATTATATTATATTATATTATTGCTGCATAAATATTGGAAAAGTGTCATTATACTACTATATATAAGTTTGTGATGTCACAAATTCACACTCATGTCATATATGGTTGGTGATGGAGTGGATCAGTGGGAGGCCTGTGATTGGTTGTTACGTTGTTGGAGGGTTAAGATTGGGGTTCGGTTTAAGGTTAGGGACCAGCTGATTGACAGTGAAACAACCAATCACAGAGTAGGGTAGAGTTTAGAGCGCGCGTCACTTCGGCTGATCTAATCTAGCCCCAAATCTCTCTACATTTTTACGCGAAAGAAATCACACGTTGCGGCGCTAGCTACCTGCAAGGCAAAAGAAAACCCGTGATTGGCCCCGGGCGCGCATCACTCAGAAAAGAGTCAGCCAATCAGAAGCGAGAGTCGCCTGAAAGTCACAGACAGAAAACCGCCTATTTTTGATAGCGCTCCACAGAGAATCTGAAAAGAGGAGATTTGAAACTATGTTGAGATGATTTTTGGTGCTTAAAACCACAAAATGATCTTTGTATGGATATCAAGACTATAATTAAAACACCAAAAAAATATAAAATATGGGACCTTTAAGACATATCACAACTAGTTCATGTTCATGCACTCTGCAGTCAGGCTTTAATTCCCTCTGTTCCTCTTGTCTGTGTCTTCCTCCAGCCTGGTGGTGCAGCTGGCCAGAGACCTGCAGGCGGACTTCTATCCGCACTTCCCCGACTTCTTCACTCTGATCACCTCACTGCTGGACACGAAGGACACTGAGCTGCTGGAGTGGGCTTTCACCTGCCTCTCCTACCTCTACAAGTACCTGTGGAGGCTCATGGTGAAGGACATGACCAACATCTACAGGTGAGGCAGCAGATGGACTCACATGGGAGACCTTTTTTTTTTTTTTCTCCATCTGAAGTAGAGGATGTAATAGAAAACATCTCATTTGGGCTTCTGTGGACATTTAACATACGGTATAAGTAGAAAAGTATGTCGACGCAGTTTCTGCTTGCCTTTTTCTTAAGTGTCTTTAGGGCCTTCTTTCCCCTGCTGCAGTCCTCACAGGTTTGCTTTTTGGAGCGAGAAGTGTTATCAGTAATCAGACGGCATATGTTATATGTAAGTGATATGTTGGCTGAAAGTAAAGCCTCTTTTTTTTTTTTTTTTTTTTTTTTTTTTTAACTCTGCAGTTTGTACAGCACGCTGTTGGAACACAAGAAGGAGCACATCCGCAATTTTGCAGCAGAGAGCTTCTCTTTTCTGATGAGAAAGGTGGGTGACTGGTCTGTGATCAGCTGTGGTGATGGCTTTAGTAAACATGATCCTGGAGGTAGTTATACTGTAGTTATACTGTAGTTATACTGTATTCATGCTTTGTGTTGTCGGCGATAAAACAGCTGCCTCCTTTCGTTTAACAGGTTCCAGATCTCGATGCCCTGCTGACTCACGTCTTCTCCGACTTGGAGGAGCACCCCAACAAAGCGGAGGGAGCGGGTCAGCTGCTGTTCGAGATGTGCAAAGGAGTCCGAAACATGTTTCACTCCTGTGCTGCTACTGTAAGTTCACATTCAGAGTGGTGGTACGTTCAATGTGCATGAAATGTTGATGCTGCGCAGGATTCCTGCTGCACGTTGGACACCTTTTACATTCAATTTAAACAGTTTCAGTCGTCTGTGTGAGTTGATGTGATGCAGCAGACTGTAATGTGAAAACAGAAGGTGCTAATTCAGAAGTTTAAAGCCTGCTAGCGTGTAGATTTCTTTAGATTTGTACCGTATGTTGTTAGACGCAGACATCCTGAAGTATGTTCTCGACTCTTATCTTTCCAGGCGCTCCCTGTGGCTTTGAAAAAGCTCGGTCCCACAACCAGCCGGGGAGTCTCTCTACCGTGGGACTCTGTCCGGGACGCTCTGGATCACACGGTCCAGGCTGCAGCCGATCATGTTAACAGAGAACACTTCCTGGTTTTGTGGGAGTCCTTACAGGTAAAGCTGAAAACACAGGAAGATTTCTGACTCTAGTTCTGGTTCAAAAATCCTTCCCAACAGTACAGTAGGTCATGACTCATCCTCATCATGACCTCAATCGGTGTCCCTGAATGGAAATTTTAGTGTGTTCAAACCTTCAGATTTACTTCCCCTTCCTTGTGTCTGATGGTGGTGTGTCCTCGCGTACAGGTCAGTGTTGTTGATGTCTTGGGTGTGGCAGAGGTGAAAGGAGAAGACCCAGACGTGGCAACGCAGCAGCTGGAGAGGCTGCTGTTCATCCTCCACACCCTGGTGTCCCACAGGGGCGGAGCCAAGATCACCAAGCCAGAAGCCGTCTGCCAGGTAAAGAAGAGAAAACGAATGATCTGAGATTTTATTACATTGGAAACCTTTTTCCTCCTCTGAAGTTAAACAGTGCATCGTGTAACTCGTGTCCCACTCTCGTGCCTCCAGACGGTGTTGCGGCTGACTCGGAGCTCTTCTCTGTCAGCTTCCTGCTCCCGTCTCCTCCTCCAGATCACCTCTTCGCTGCTCCTCGGGGAGAACATCAGCCTGCCCAAAGCACTCATCCAGGAGACTGTCCAAAAGGTGTGTTTGTGTGTGTAAACATCTGGATCTGTTCTCACCATGTGTGTGTAAAGACGATATTGTATATGTGAGGAAGAGCACGTTCCTTGCAGCTTGTGTGCTGACTCTGTGTGACTCCTCTTCACCAGGTGTTCAGCAGCACGATGGGAGAGGATCTGATACTGGAGTTCACCAAGGAGATGTTCACCATGAAGTACTTTGAACAGGTGAGTTCACATCAGGTTGATACGAGGTGCAGTTAAGAAGTTCAGAGACTGTTCCTGTTGCACACAAATGAAGTGCGGCGCAGCAGCTACACACAGGAGGTTTATTGATCGTTGAAGTTACAGAGGGAGCGGGTCCTCTTCCACGGAGCCTGCCATGTTACTTTCTTTAGTAAGTAATAAGTTGCATTGCTAGATCATCATCAGCACCTGTGTTACACGTGTTTTTCTGACTACCCCTACGTGAACATTTGAGATTTCCCCATGGACCTGAAACTTGAGCTGAGAGCACACATAACATGTTCTACTGTTCTAATGTACTATGAGGCGTCTGAGGGGAAAATACTGTGCAAATGACCTGAACTGTGGCACAATGGAACTTTGTTCTCCAACATGACAAAGCAACTACTCACAATGCACCAGTTTCTTTCCCTCAACAACACAATCTCTCCTACTAACTGAATTTGGCTCCCTTAAACTTCTATTTGTTCCTAAAAATGAAGTTCAAGCTGAAGGGTCTCTACTTTGATACTGTGGAGCAACCTCAGCGTGAATCACAGATGGAAATGGCCTTTTAGCTGGTGCTCCAAGTGCTCCACTGTGCAAGGGAACTACTTTGAAGGGGAGGATAGCCAGATTGAAATCCATTTTTGGTTGTTATAGGTGCAGTCTCTGAACATCTTGGTCACACCTCATATATCTGGTGTTTTGAATGTGCTTCCTCCCTGACTAACCTCTGTCTCCTACAGCTCTTCCTCCCCAGCCTGCTGCGCTTCACCGCTGGGCTGTTTGGCCGCGGCGATGCTCTGTCTCGCCACTGCGGTCTGGACGTGCTGGTCAGCCTGATCCTCGCCAAAGCCCCGCCTCCCACAGATGGCTCCATGGCCTTTGAAACCTACCCGCTGCTCTTCCCCGAACAGACCACAGGGTGAGACTTTCAGTTTACCTCAATCGGGTCAATTCTCTGTAACTTAAAAAAAAAAAGAAGCCCCGAGTCACATGTTTCAATTTAATGTGTAATTATTTTTATGAGGTAAACGTGTTCTTCTCCACCAGAGAGTCGAGCGGTGTGGAGGCGGGTCAGGCGAGCAGTCCGACGTCAGAGCAGCCGGCAGTGTCGGAGCTGGTTCTGTCTCTGATCAAATGTCCTGAGGAGCAGAACCAGTCCATCACTAACCTGTCGCTGCCATGGGCCGCCCTGGTACTGCTGCCTCACCTCAGGTAACACGCACGCACGCACGCACGCACGCACACACACACACACACACACACACACACACACACACACACTTTTAAAAGAAAGTGAGAAAAACGGTTTTATAAATGGTTCACACAATTGTTAATGTAAAATAAAATGTCCCTCGTCGCTGCTGTCTATTTACTTTTAATGTATTTACTGTTTTTTTTTTTTAAAGACCTCTGGCTCCAGCTCGTGTTGTTCTTGCTGTGCAGACTTTCCTCAACCACCTCCTGTGTGAGATCGAGACAGAGAGACTCGGGAGAGGTTCGTGACATGTGACTCAGGGCTTTTTGCTGTTGTTGGTAATGTCCATGCTGTATGAAACACTGCAGAAGCAGAAGTAGCTGCCTGTTTAATTGGTCACAATCTTTGTATTTTGTGAATATTCACACAATGTAAATATTCCCAAAATATTTCACACACCTACATGTGTACATCCACTGTCTCTCACCCTACCAACGCAGCCAGACAGGCACCACAACTGAGTGCTTCACTGATAACGAAGTAACTTGAAAGAGTATTTTATTGTTAATATGCTATTTAAATCTTATTCAATATAACTATTTCCCTCCAATTTATATTCTTGTTGTGTTTTCTTGTACATATGGTATAGCTCTTGCCTCTGTAACAAACAAACCCCCCCCACACACACACCAAATTAAAAAGTACCTGCTTACCTACAAATGTATCAATATCAATGATTATTTGGTCAGGATGGAATATTTGGATATTTAATTTTGTCCATATCACTATTTGATCACATGTAATCATGGTCAATCATGATCTTTCAAAGTGCCTGATTAGTTTGAACAGAAGAAGCCTTTCAGATGAGAAGTGAAACATCTTCAAGAAGCTGAAGGACGTCTAGTTTCCTTCGGATAACACTTTGATCTATAAACAGAGGACAGTTTGAATACTTCCTGTGAAGTCCACTTTAATGTGGTCATATTTTCAATCGACTCAAACAAATGTGATAACTGAACAAAGATTGTGAATAATGAACTTCTCTCTTCCTGTCACACCTGCAGCTGCTCTGTTTGTAGCCAGACAGGCTCTGAGCTGCCTCCTCTCTCTGGACAGCTCTCCTCAAGTTCGCTTCCTGGTCACTGTGGACAAAGTCAACACCATCCTACGGTAGGCTCTGTGTCTGTGTCTGTGTGTTCTTCCTTCCCTTTCCGCTTCCTCTAAAGCTTTAAACTCATTACCATCGTCTTCATTGTTGCTCCAGGATGTTCCCCACAGACCTGTCGGCTCTGCTGCTCGGAGACCTGTACTACACCCGCCTGTCGCTCAGTGGGGTTTCAGAGCACCTCTCCCACAATGCACTGCTGGAGCTCTACCAGATGCTGCACGCCAACCTCTCCTCCAACATTTCAAAGGTTTGTCTCCAATCATAGAAACGGAGCTCACCCGAACACAAAGATGGCATGTTTCATTGAATGCGAGATCAATTTACTCACTTGAAGGCTGTGTTTGGATGTTGCTGAAGAACATATGAATGAATTTGAATATGAATTTCAAAAACTCTTTTCCCGCTCAGATCCGCCTGCTGACTCTGAGGATCCTCTCTCAGTTTGAGGCAGAGCTTCCTCCACAGACTGAGGTACGACTGTCCGTCCACCCACAGAGACCCATTTAAGTATGTGACTGTTTGAAACAGAAAGTGTTCTTACTCGCGCTGGTTTCCGCCTCTTGGTCCAGGGTGAGGAGAACGTGGAGGTGCAGCCGGTGTTTGCGGTTTGCCTGCAGGCCGAGCTGGTGCCGGCTTCAGTGCAGGACTACAGAGAGAAGCTGCTTCACTTGCGGAAGCTGAGACACGACCTGGTGCCGCGCAGCCTGCCGCAGGGGCCGTCGGGCTCCTTCCAGCAGGTACACACTTGATAGTTGAGGTTATATTTTCTCAGTGTTCTCTCTGTTTCTTTGATGACACAAAAACCAAAAACATGATATACCGTAGGTGATATGTTCCCATGGCATCGATGCCGATTCCATTTGAAGTAGTTGCCATTAGAGGAATATCACGAATTGCTTTAAAGGATTTAGAGCGATCTATTGGCAGAAATTGAATATAATATTTGCAATTCTGCTTTAATGAATGTAGAATCAGGTGAAATCACATTCCATTACCTTAGAATGAGCCCTCTGTATCTACATAGGGAGCGGGTCCTCTTCCACAGAGCCTGCCATGTTTCTACTGTAGCCCTGAAGGGACAAACTCAACACTATTTCTAGAGAGGGCCCCAGTGAATTCTCCTAAAGGGAGGGTCAGTTGTTTGAAATTTGCCACTAGATGCCACCAAATCCTACTCACTGCTCCTTTAAGATGTACTCGCTGCGATGCTGGTGTAGAAAACTTTCTTAACAGTGTATACAAGACAATGACAGTTGACAACACGTCCTGGTTCCCCTCTTTTTTCACTGCAGGTGCCTCTGCGATACCTCATTGCAATGCTGTTTGTGAACTTCAGGCCCCTGTGGGACGCAGTCATTGAGCTTCTTGTGTAAGTCTAAAACAATCCTTCACTTTCATTTTCATGTAAGGTGGATTAGAGCCTGATCGATATATCGGCCGGCCGATTTTATAGGCCAATGTTGTTCTATCACAGATAGATCGATATTGGCGTTTATGTTTCATACTTTTTTCAGTTTTTTTTAATTATAGTTATTTATAATAAATACATTTCCAGTGAAGTTTGCCGTTTCAGTGCTCTGGTGTCAGTCAACAGTAAAATATCCTGACTCCCTTACGTTTCTTTGCGACAAGTGTCAAAAGTGTTTGATAACCACATTTGAAAAATTTGGTTTTATGTACTGTATGTCGTGAATACACATAAAAAATATCAGCTCATATGTTGATATCAGAAATTTGTATATCTCTAATATTTGTATCGGTTTCTACCCCAAAAAAATCCTGTATCAGTCGGGCTCTAATGTGCACATTTCTAAACAGCACGGTGGTTTGTTGGCTTTCTACTGTATCTTTGAAAACGTCAGTTTTAAGTAAGGAATGCTAATAATGCTAACAGGCTTTATCAGTAAAATACAGCACTTCATCTAAATTACCTTAATAAATATTACAAATATTCGCCATGTTGAGGTGTTTGTGGCATGCATTCAGCATAAATGAGCCGCCTCCCTCTTTACAGGAGCCATG